>NC_133326.1:237375876-237675876 GCF_042186555.1 Aquarana catesbeiana | reverse complement strand
ATTGTGAAAAAGTGAGTGTTATACGCCAATTAATACAGTAATCCAAAATGATGTATAAAAAAACTGAAATAGAACACATTTACTGTTTCCATGACAAACACATAGAATGTAAAATTTAAAAAAATATAACCTACCTTGATATAGTCCTATTGCAGCACTTTAATTATGGCAGAGCTGGTCTCGGGAATGATGGCTCCCAGAGCTTGGGGGAGATCCCAGTCATGAATTTGAGATGCTGACGGCTTCTCCCTGTTGCTAGATAAAGTAATGTTGCAATTAGCCTTTGCTCGGGAGTTATTGAAGCCCGCATACATGTATTCTGTTTTCGGATATGGGGGGCCACCAAGGCTAAGAACTGGTTAAAGCAGGGATCCGTCATCCTGAGATAATTCCTGAAGTCATCAGGATTATTTTCCTGAAGCTCCCGCAGCAGGGACATATGGGAAAATTGCTTATGGTTGAGTAACCAATTTTTGGAACAGGAGCTCCTCTTCTGCTTTCTTTCTAAGCACTTGGGTTAGAGCAATTACTCCAAGCCCAATTACAGCAATAGTAGTGTCATCTGCCATCATGGTTGTTCCTGGAATGAAATATCCGATATTAGAGAACCTTTGATTATGAAATGATTGCTAACTAAATTAGCGGCCCAGAGGGGTCATGCACACTAAATCACTTCCGCTTAATTCTACGATAGTATGTAGCTACGTTAGCCTTTGTCGGCTGAAAAATTTCAGACAACTCAATACCATATTCCAACAGCATGGATTTTCGTAGTATGTGTACAAGTCTTTAGGTCTGAGGCAGTGGTGCATCAGATATTGCATTTCAAACAGTGCACTGGAATGGCTGGTATCAGTGGCTGCCAAGGAACTTCTTTACACGTTCAGTGAAAGTATACTTATATGTGTGCACAATATACTGTAATCTTGAAATGACTTAAGCAGAGTTTTAACCTGTGCTAACCATAAGGTGAACACTTGGTAATTGCATCTCAAAGTCTACCCAAAGTTTTTACTATTTAGTTTGTTTAATAATGGTTCATTGCTAAAAGTACAAGCTACTAAGGGCAAAACTGAGTTTGTTTTTCTACTCATTAGTGGGTCAAATCAACAACTTTCAAATGATTTGTACCTGTGGTTTTCCTTTAGTAAAGTCCATTCATTCCAAAATCAAATGTTAAAAGCAAATTGAATCTTTCAAATGACAAACAAATGTTCTGAGAATTTTCGTACAAATTTTCCTAATGCCACGTACACACAAGCGGGCTTTCCGGCGGACTAGGTCCAACGGGATTAGTCTGGTGGACAATCCGATAGTGTGTGGGCTAGTCCGATAGTTTTTTGGGATAAAAATCAGGTGGACCTAGAAATAGATCATGTTTCAAATCTGTCCGACGGACTAAAATTGGGAAAACTGTTCGTCTGTGTGCTGGTCCGACGGACCAAATACGACGCAAGGGAAGCTATTGGCTACTGGCTGTTGAACTTCCTTATTTAGTCCCGTTTACGTCATCACGTTCAAACCGAATGGACTTATGAACGTACTTAGTCCTATCATGTGTGGCCAAGTCCGTTGGTTTGTAAAGTCTGTCAGACCTAGTCAGAAAGTCCGTCGGAAACACCGTCGGACCTAGTCCGCCGGAAAGTCCGCTCGTGTGTACGTGGCATAAGACTTTTTTTCCTAAGAATTTTTGTTTGAAATTCTATCCATTTATGGCAAGCTTTCGGGGTCGGGTCTGAAGAAGGAATCCCTCACTGGACTGTGTCTGGAGGAAGCTGGAAGGCGTGCAGCTGTTCTGGGGACTTGTGAGTACTGACCTTGAACTGTTACTGTATGTTGTGTGATGTAAGTGCCAAAAGGTAGCTTTGGACTGAGGTGGCTCTCATAGGGTCTCAGAGCACTGACCGTTCCCATGTCCCCAGAAGAATCCATGTGAGTAAGCTTAGAAAATAGTGTCCTCCTATTACCGTACAAGCGTTGGGAGTATCCCATGCCCTAGCCCCTCTCCTGTTTAAAGTTCTTCAAACAATAAATATCAAAAATACATTCCCTAGGTTACGTTGTTGTAGCTGAAGTGCATGGACTGGTGCCTTTGGGGACAGACAGCTTCTGTACAATTTGGGAAGAATCCATTATTACCAGCGGAAATAACAGTAACGCTAATTAGTTATGCTGTCCATGTGTTCAAAAAGATTGGCTGCCTTCCTTGGGGCTCAGTTTTACTTATCACGTGAATTTCTCTGTCACATATATTCTTATGGGAAAAACTGACATGTAAGAACTATAGTAACACTTACCCATTAAACCCCTACACAACCAACTATTTTTAAACAAGTTTGGTTTGTATTTTTATATCCTTAAACTACAGCAGTAAAAAGAAGACGATAATGAACAAGTCTAGGTGTATTAATTCCCTTTTATGTTTTCCCATTCTAGTAATTGCTGTGAAACTAATTGGTAAGAAACTAAATAATCATGTCTGTTAATCTTATAATGGCTCAGTGTATTTGTGCAGCCACAGACCGTGGCACTAGAGAGAAAAAGCAACGTTACTCAATGTTCAACTTAAAGCACAAAAACCTTTCTTTATAAGATCTTCAGGCATGAGTTGGTAATCAGTTTAACAAACACACCTCCCAGTTTATCTTTCTATATCATGAGGAAACCAAATACTTATTATTTATACACAGTTATACACAGTTTATCTATCAGATTTCTGTCTGTCTACCATCCATTCTTTCACCCCTCTGTCATCTGTCACTAGATGCACTTGCTCCTCTAACCACACGCAGAATTAGGCCCCGACCGTTACAACCCTGGCAAACTGACAACACTAGAAATCTCAAGAGACATTGCCGTGCTCTTGAACGACTGTGGTGTAAACCCAAATGTCTGCAAGACTTCACCCTATATAAATCTGCCCTTCTAAAATACAATTCATGCCTCCATGCTGCCAAACAAGCCTACTTTGTCTCTCTTATTAATTCCTTGTCATCCAGTCCCCGTTGGCTCTTCTCAACCTTTAACTCTCTGCTTCGTCCACCACCCCCTCTACCCACTAACTCACTCACTGCCCAAGAGATTGCCAATCACTTCAAAGACAAGATCGATGCAATTCGTGAGGACATCTCCACTGTGCGTACGTCTTCCCCACCCATCATACCTTGCCCAGCAGCACATTCAACACTCTCCTCTTTTGAATTGGCTACTACGGAAGAGGTTACAAACATTTTCTCGGATGCCCACCTAACCAATTGTCCCTTGGATCCTGTTCCCTTACAACTACTACGGTCACCCTCTTCTTCTATCCTATGCTCCCTCACCCACATCTTCAATCTCTCCCTTTCTAGTGGCATTTTCCCCTCCCCTCTAAAACATGCACAGATCACTCCCATTCTTAAAAAGCCCTTACTGGACCCTACCGACCTGAACAACTTCAGACCCATCTCATTACTCCCATTCACCTCTAAACTTCTAGAACGCTTAGTCTACAACCGTCTTAGCTCCTACCTCAATGAAAATAACCTTCTTGACCCCTTACAGTCTGGCTTTCGCTCACAGCACTCCACGGAAACTACCTTACTAAAACTCACTAACGATTTACTAACTGCTAAAACCAACAGCCAGTACTCCATACTCCTACTACTTGACCTCTCTGCGGCCTTTGATACTGTTGACCACCCGCTCCTTCTCAATAAACTACATTCCCTTGGCCTCCGCGATTCTGCTCTATCCTGGTTCTCTGGCTATTTATCACAGCGCTCCTTCAGTGTCACCTACAACTCTGTCTCCTCCTCTCCATTGCCCCTTTCTGTGGGGGTCCCCCAAGGCTCGGTTCTTGGACCCCTTCTCTTCTCTATCTACACCTCCTCCCTTGGTCACTTAATAACTGCCCACGGCTTCCAATACCACTTATACGCTGATGACACCCAAATCTATCTGTCTACTCCTCACCTCACTCCTTCAGTCTCCTCTCGCATTACTAACTCACTAACTGACATATCAGCATGGATGTCGCACCACTTCCTTAAACTAAATCTCTCTAAAACTGAGCTATTAATATTCCCCCCCACCCGTGCCCCCCTCCATGACTTTTCCATCAAAATCAACAATGCAACCATCAGTTCCTCCCCTCACGCCAGGGTACTAGGTGTAATCCTAGACTCTGACTTGTCATTTCAGCCTCAAATCCAATCGCTGTCAAAAGTTTGTAGAATTCACCTCTGTAACATCTCTAAAATTCGCCCTTTTTTAACAAATGAAACCACCAAGCTCCTCATTCACTCCCTTGTTATCTCTCGCCTTGACTATTGCAACTCCCTTCTGATTGGCTTACCTCTCCATAGGCTATCCCCTCTTCAGTCTATCATGAATGCTGCTGCCAGACTTATCCACCTTACCAACCGCTCAGTGTCTGCCAACCCTCTACTTCAATCCCTACACTGGCTCCCAATCACCCAGCGAATTAAATTCAAAATTCTAACCACAACATACAAAGCCATTCACAACTCTGCCCCAAGCTACATCACTAATCTTGTCTCCAAATATCACCCAAATGAACCTCTCCGCTCTTCTCAAGACCTCCTGCTTTCAAGCTCTCTCATCTCCTCCTCCCATGCTCGTCTCCAGGATTTCTCCAGAGCCTCTCCCATCCTCTGGAACTCGCTACCTCCATCTATCCGGCTATCCCCTACTCTTGCTACCTTCAGGCAATACCTGAAAACTCATCTCTTCAGGAAAGCCTATCACGTCTCCAACTAATCTCCTACCACTTCCACCAGCTCATTCCCCACAGTTACAACCTTTTGTACCACCTGCCCCACCCTATTAGATTGTAAGCTCTTCTGAGCAGGGCCCTCTTAATCCTATTGTATTGTATTATAACTATGTTGTCTCCCTTTTTATATTGTAAAGCGCTGCGTAAACTGTTGGCGCTATATAAATCCTGAATAATAATAATAATAATAATCTGTCCACCCTGTCACATGCCCATCCTTCACCAATCAGTTGGAACAGGGCAATTTTGAAGTTGCTGGGCTCTGGTTATCCTCAATGTTGATACAGTAGCTGATAGATAGGGCAGGAACCTAATTGTGGTACAAACTGTATGGAAAAGGCAAAGTCATGCATATCTGATTATATGTAAACCCTAACAATGTACTATTATTTTCTCCTTTTTGGTCTGCTAAATATACCATTAAAAGTTTTTTGTTATATCTGTTCAATAAGTGCAAAAACTGGCTGTTGATTTTGCCAGAAATGTTATAAGCTGATAATGTTCTGTTCACAAGAAAGGGTTATAGAGATGAGCAAAGGTCTGTGCTCTTTGTAATTAGAAGACAAGTATATAGGGCTGACACCACATACTTAGGAATTAAGAGCGGTGTTGTCATTGAATGGCACCAGTGATGAGCAAGTGAGCTCCTGCATAATAAGAAAACAAAGTAGAATTGGCACTGTTCTACTGCTATCACATAGTGGTATAAAAATACATGGGGTGCTTTTTTGAACGCTCCAGATGACATCAGAGTGACAAAACGCCTAGGGCGGAGTCAGCATACGTCCTTGCATCATTTTCTGTCACAAGCATTGGTGTCAGCAACAAATGCCTTTGTTAAAGCTACCGTAATGTGAGTACTTTTCCATGCGTTTGTTAAATAAATAGTTTGAAACAGTATTATGCTATTTGGGGTCCCTCTCTCTCTTCCATGGTGTACAACATATAATGGAATCTCCTCATAGCCAGCACGAAGGACGGTCTTCTTTCATTATTGCCACACAGTGGCACATACTGTGGATGCTTTTAACCCCAGGAGGAGGAGAAGAATCTGGTGAGTGCAGCAGCAATAGGAACACGAATTAAGATAAGCACAGTGTGTTCACTCACTGAAAAGTCCATCTGACTAGAAAGAGGATTTCCTTCACGGGCACAAGAGCACTTTATAATTTATTATCGTTATTTTATTTTTTTTTTCATTTTTATTTGTATTTTTTATATCCAGCAGTCTTAGCTTTTTGATGTTTTTTTTCACTTGTTTTATGCATAATGGACACTATAGATATGCAGACCTAGGAAATCTGCTTGTTTGGTGGTTTTTAACAATTAGCACTTTGGAAAGTTTTATGTAAGCATATCATTTGCAATTGCACCTTAGATTGTTTCAGCAAGTATCACAATTTTGTTTAGTGTTTTATCCTCAACGGATATACTGGCTTTCTGCACCAGGAATCACTCACTTTGTTTGGTTTTAGCTTTAATGTAAAATGACAGTGTAAAAGTAATTTTTGGTTGGTTTATTTGATTAATACTTATTAATACATGGTGTAATATCATCTTAGTCTCTAGGATTTTTCAAAGAAAGCACCCCATGTATTTTTATACCACTAGGTGATAGCAGTAGAACAGCGCCAATTCTGCTTTGTTTTCTTATTATGTATCATTGCTCCACTTGGTGGCAGTAATTGGTAGAGGCAGCAGTTCTAACCCCCTACAACCCTTCATTTAACACCTGGTCCGTTGCGCAGATTCTTTCTTTATTTCTGTCTAAGTGAGCTCCTGCATTCACTGAGCAGCAGGGCAGCCGCTTGTTACAAGACCCAGAAGGTAGCTGCAATCACTGTTACAGTGGTGCCTACTACAGTGATTCCCAGCTTTTATGAGGATCTTCCAGGTATGACGTATACATTTTTACACTGGTCCAAGCTTGAACAATATGGCTATTAAAAACTATGCATACCTAAACTTTAGCTTTAAAGGGGAAGTTTGGGGGTTTAAAAACCAAACTATACTCACTGTCATTCTGCAGCATTGGTCTGATGCTGCAGCTGTCTTTCTCTGGCTCTAACCCCAAGAACTGAGGGATCACATGGCTGCTGATCAATCAATTATTGGTCCACTTGGATCAGTGAGAAGTGACCTCTCTCTGCTCTACCCCTCCAGAGATCATTGGAAAGCTGAGCTGGGGTGGGGCAGGCGCAGCTGGCTCCAGGTCTCCGCAGCGTGCGGAGAGGCTGAGGTATCTGCTGATCAGGCATCTGAGTGGATCCCGACAATATGGTTGTGATCCTTCCAGAGCCTGGAGTGACGCTTGTGGCTGATTTTTGGTCACAGGAAAGCAAAGTAAGTGCACTCCTTTGACCCAGAAAAGACATATGACCAAAGAAAGTTTTGGCCATACTTCTCGTTTAAGATCTTTGGGCTGAAGAATAGTGCCTTTTTTTACTGCATGGTGCAGTTTGATGCCCCTAATGTGTATTTAGAGGCTTACAAGAATGAATGTTTAAAATATCAAAACAATAGAAGTATACAAACCTTGGCAGATGAAAAAAAGAAGGAAAAATTGAACAAAAGAAGCATTCATTTTTGGTAACATTATATAATGCATTTACAAAAACATCTGAACACCCATACTAAAGCTGCATGGGGTGTCAAGGGCAAAAATGCAAGCAAGTCTCTATTTGGCACAATCTGTGTGGCTTTGCAGTATATGATACTAAATTCTATGGTGAACTCTAGTTACATATAGTTACATACAGTCAGGTCCATAATGGGACATCGACACAATTCTAATCTTTTTGGCTCTATACACCACCACAATGGATTTGAAATTAAACAAACAAAATGTGCTTTAACTGCAGACTTTCAGCTTTAATTTGAGGGTATTTACATCCAAATCAGGTGAACGATGTAGGAATTACAACAGTTTGTATATGTGCCTCACACTTTTTAAGGGACCAAAAGTAATGAGACAATTGGCTGCTCAGCTGTTCCATGGCCAGGTGTGTGTTATTCCCTCATTATCCCATTTACAAGGAGCAGATAAAAGGTCCAGAGTTCATTTCAAATGTGCTATTTGCATTTGGAATCTGTTGCTGTCAACTCTCAATATGAGATCCAAAGAGCTGTCACTATTAGTGAAGCAAGCCATCATTAGGCTGAAAAAACAAAACAAACCCATCAGAGAGATAGCAAAAACATTAGATGTGGCCAAATCAACTGTTTGGAACATCCTTAAAAAGAAAGAACGCACCAAGCTCAGCAACCCCAAAAGACCCGTAAGACCACAGAAAACAACTGTGGTGGATGACCGAAGAATTATTTCCCTGGTGAAGAAAACACCCTTCACAACAGTTGACCAGATCAAGAACTCTCTCCAGGAGGTAGGTGTATATGTGTCAAAGCCAACAATCAAGAGAAGACTTCACCAGAGTGAATACAGAGGGTTCACCACAAAATGTGAACCATTGGTGAGCCTCAAAAACAGGAAGGCCAGATTAGAGTTTGCCAAACATCTAAAAAAAAGCCTTCACAGTTCTGGAACAACATCCTATGGACAGATAGGACCAAGATCAACTTGTACCAGAGTGGTGGGAAGAGAAGAGTATGGAGAAGGAAAGGAACTGCTCATGATCCCAAGCATACCACCTCATCAGTGAAGCATGGTGGTGGTAGTGTCATGGCGTGGGCATGTATGGCTGCCAAAGGAACTGGTTTTCTTGTATTTATTAATGTGACTGCTGACAAAAGCAGCAGGGTGAATTCTGAAATGTTTCAGGCAATCTTATCTGCTCATGTTCAGCGAAATGCTTCAGAACTCATTGGATGGCGCTTCACAGTACAGATGGACAATGACCCGAAGCATACTGCGAAAGCAACCAAAGTGTTTTTTAAGGGAAAGAAGTGGAATGTTATGCAACGGCCAAGTCAATCACTTGACCTTAATCCAATTGAGCATGCATTTCACTTGCTGAAGACAAAACTGAAGGGAAAATGCCCCAAGAACAAGCAGGAACTGAAGACAGTTGCAGTAGAGGCCTGGTAGAGCATCTCCAGGGATGAAACCCAGTGTCTGGTGATGTCTATGCGTTCCAGACTTCAGGCTGTAATTGACTGCAAAGGATTTGCAACCAATTATTAAAAAGTGAAAGTTTGTTGGATGATTGTTAATCTGTCCCATTACTTTTGGTCCCTTAAAAAGTGGGAGGCACATATACAAACTGTTGTCCTTCCTACACTCTTCACCTGATTTGGATGTAAATACCCTCAAATTAAAGCTGAAAGTCTGCAGTTAAAGCACATCTTGTTCGTTTCATTTCAAATCCATTGTGCTGGTGTATAGAGCCAAAAAGATTAGAATTGTGTCGATGTCACAATATTTATGGACCAGACTGTAGTAGGTGAGGTTGAAAAAAGACACAAGTCCATCAAGTCCAACTTATGTGTGTGATTATAGGTTGGCATTACATTGTATATCCCTGTATGTTGTGTTCGTTCAGGTGCTTATCTAGTAGTTTTTTTAAATTACCGAAGCCCCCCCCCCCGCTGATACCACCGCCTGTGGAAGGGAATCCATATCCTTGCCACTCTTACAGTAAAGAACCCTCTACGTAGTTTAAGGTTAAACCGCTTTTCTTCTAATTTTAATGAGTGGCCGTGTGTCTTGTTAAACTGCCTTCCACAAAAAAGTTTAATCCCTACTGTGGGTCACCAGTACGATATTTGTAAATTGAAATCATATCCCCTCTCAAGCGTCTCTTCTCCAGAGAGAATAAGTTCAGTGATCGCAACCTTTCCTCATAACTAATATCCTCCAGACCCTTTATTAGCTTTGTTGCCCTTCTTTGTACTCGCTCCATTTCCAGTACATCCTTCCTGAGGACTGGTGCCCAGAACTGGACAGTATACTCTAGGTCTGGCCGGACCAGAGTCTTGTAGAGTGGGAGAATTATTGTTTTATCTCTGGAGTTGATCCCATTTTTAATGCATGCCAATATTCTGTTTGCTTTGTTAGTGTCAGGGCTGGGCTCAGCCCTTCCTTCTCTGAGCTGGCTGCTCAACTGTCGGCTAATTGCCAGCGCCTATCTCTCCAGTTACTCAGCTGTTGATGATATCCTGCTTGTCAGTCCTGCCTACTTAAGCCGCCCAGTCCAGAGGAGCTCTGCCTTTACCTTGGTCAACATCACAGAAACTGACGCTCTCCTGCAATCCTGTTCAAGACTTGCTTTGCTGACATCCCTTCTGGCTCCAGATCCTGCTTGCTGTTCCACTACAATGATCCCTGACTTCTGGCTTGGCTGACTATCCATTCTGGTTACTGAACTTTGGCTATGTTTTGACCACACTTGTTCTTTTTACTTTTATTATTAAACAAGTGTGATTTAACAGTACTTCTGTCTCGGCCTGATTTCATGGTTCCTGACAGTTAGCAGCAGCTTGGCATTGCATGCCATTGCTGAGCCTATCATCTACTAGGACCCCCAGGTCCTTTTCCATCCTAGATTCCCCCAGAGGTTCTCCCCCAGTGTATAGATTGCATTCATATTTTTGCCACCCAAATGCATTATTTTGCATTTTTCTACATCAAACCTCATTTGCCATGTAGTTGCTAACCCCATTAATTTGTTCAGATCTTTTTGCAAGGTTTCCACATCCTACGGAGAAATTATTGCCCTGCTTAGCTTAGTATTGTCTGCAAATACAGAGATTGAACCGTTTACCCCATCCTCCAGGTCGTTTATGAACAAATTAAATAGGATTGGTCCCAGCACAGAACCCTGGGGGACCCCATTACCCACCCCTGACTACTCCCCATTTATCACCACCCTCTGAACTTGCCTTTGTAGCCAGTTTTCAATCCATATACTCACCATATGGTCCATGCCAACGGACCATATTTTTTACAGTAAACGTTTATGGGGAACTGTATCAAATGCTTTTGAAAAATCCAGATACACCACATCTACGGCTCTTCCTTTATCTAGATGGCAACTCATCTCCTCATAGAAGGTTAATAGATTGGTTTGGCAAGAACGATTCTTCATGAATCCATGCTGATTACTGCTAATGATACTGTTCTCATTACTAAAATCTTGTATATAGTTCCTTATCATCCCCTCCAAGAGCTTGCATACTATTGATGTTAGGCTAGCTGTTCTGTAATTCCCAGGAATGTATTTTGGGCCCCTTTTAAGTTTTGATGCTACATTGGCTTTTCTCCAATCAGCTGGTACCATTCAAGTCAGTAGACTGTCAGTAAAAACGAGGAACAATGGTCTGGCAATTATTTGACTGAGTTCCCTAATGTCAGGGCTGGGCTCAGCCCTTCCTTCTCTGAGCTGGCCGCTCAGCTGTCGGCTAATTGCCAGCTCCCATCTCTCTCCACAGTTACCCAGCTGTTGTTGATTCTGCTCATTAGTCCTGCCTACTTAAAGCCACCAGCTCACTTGATCTCTGCCTTCACCTTGGTCACATCACAAGAAACCATCTCTTGCATTCCTGTTTAAAGACTGGCTTTGCTGACATCCCTTCTGGCTCCTTATCCTGCTTGCTGTCCCTTTACTTGGCTCCCTGACTTCTGGCCTACCCAATCTAGTTACTGAACTCTAGCTTGGCTGATTACTCGATCCGGTTACTGAACTCTAGGGATCCCCCAGTTCGGTTTGCATCCAGAACATGTGAACAGGCAAAAAATTAATGTGAACACCGTTAAAGTCTATGGGACACGAACATGACTAATCAAAAGTGCACATTTTAAAGGCTTATATGCAAGTTATTGTCATAAAAAGTGTTTGGGGACCTGGGTCCTGCCCCAGGGGACATGTATCAATGCAAAAAGAAGTTTTAAAAACGGACGTTTTTTTCAGGAGCAGTGATTTTAATAATGCTTAAAGTGAAACAATAAAAGTGTAATATTCCTTTAAATTTTGTACCTGGGGGGTTTCTATAGCATGCCTGTAAAGGGGCGCATGTTTCCCGTGTTTAGAACAGTCTGACAGCAAAAGTACATTTCTAAAGGAAAAAAAGTCATGTAAAACTATTATCACTAGCACCGGCTATAATGAATTGTCGTCCGGCAATACACATAAAAGTTCATTGATAAAGACGGCATGGAATTTCCCTACAGGGGAACCCCGATCCAAAATTTAAAAAAAAAATGCGAGGGAGTCCCCCTAAATTCCATACCAGGCCCTTTAGGTCTCGTGTGGATATTAAAGGGGAATCCTGTGACAAAATTTTTTTTAAAAATGGCGTGGGGTCTCCCTCAAAATCCATACCAGACCCCTATCCGAGCATGCACCCTGGCAGGCCGACGGAAAAGAGGGGGGATGAGATAGCACCCCCCCATCCTGAACCGTACCAGGCCACATGCCCTCAACATTGGGAGGGTAGCCCCCAAAGCACCTTGTCCCCATGTTGATGGGGAGAAGGGCCTCATCCCCACAACCCTTGCCCGGTGGTTGTGGGGTTCTGCGGGTGGGGGGGCTTATCGGAATCTGGAAGCCCCCTTTAACAAGGGGACCCCCAGATCCCAGCCCCCGTGTGAATTGGTAATGGGGTATAAATGTTCCCCTACCATTTCACAAAAAAGTGTCAAAAAGGTTAAAAAACCCAATAGACAGTTTTTGACAAGTCCTTTATTAATTTCTTCTTCTTCCATATTCTTCTGATCTTTCTTCAGTGATCTTCTTCTTCTCCATCTTCTTCTTCTCCATCTTCTTCTTCCTCCGCTCTTCTCGTCCTGCATCTTCCTCCGGCTTCTTCTCCGCTCCGTCCACACAATCCGCCTCAGTGGGAGTCTTCCGCCGTGTGACGCTTCGGTTCTTCTGACACTTCTTATATAACAGAGGGCGGGGCCACCCAGTGACCCTGCCCTCCTCTGACGCACGGGGACTTCCCTCTGGCTTTCCCCATATTGTCAGAGGGGGCGGGGTCACCTGGTTACGTAAACCTGAAAAACCTGACCTGAACGTCTCAAGGCTGCCTTTGTTTCTGTGTTGGTACATCCTGATCCTACGTTACCTTTTATCCTTGAGGTTGATGCTTCTGAGGTTAGTGTTGGCACCCTTCTGTCTCAACGTCCTACCTCAGAGTGCTATGCATCCTTGTGGCTACTTTTCCCAGAAATTGTCACCTGCCAAGTGCAATTACGAGATTGGTGACAGAGCTGTTGGCAATCATTTTAGCCCAGAAAGAATGGAGACATCTCATCGAAGGTACCACTGTGCCGGTTCTCATTCTTACTGACCATAAGAATCTCACATTCTTGTCTGAGTCTAAACGCCTCTCTCCCAGAAGGGCGCAATGGGCTCTTTTCTTGTCAAATTTCAATTACATTGTCTCATTCTTACCCAGTACTAAGAATGTAAGGGCTAACACCTTGTCACGACAATTTTCCTTCACTTCCAAGTTGGAGTCGGTTCCGGTTCCTATGATTCCTCCTGATCGTATTCTGGCTACGGTTCGCACCAGTCTTCTCCTTTGGGTGACAAAATTCTTGCTGCTCAGGTCGATGCTCCTCCTGAGATACCTTGTGACCGCTGCTTTATCCCAGAGTGTCTCTATACTGCCGTGCTCCAGGCTCCCATGAGTAAGTCCTTGTGACGAAATATGTCGGGGGCGTGGTTGTACGGCAATCAACATCATTGAGGCAGGACATTGCTTGCCACACCAGCAAGTTGACGAGCAGGTTTAGATCCAGGACCAAGGGAGGGGTGAGATTCAACCTTATGCCTGCACACCTTGGGTCCGCCGTGGCCGTTTTATCCGCTGCTCTGGAGGCTTTGAAAGGCTTACCTTAGTCACTTTTGCTGTCTTTTAACTTGTACCATATTATATGAGACGCACGGCTGGATGCTTGCTCTAAAACCCTATCCATGTGGTTTAAATGCGCTTTAGCCTAACATGTAGGTATTGGAATTCGGTGAGTGCGTTTCTTTAGGGGAGTGGAATGACAGACACATTGGTGTGGTGAATGGATTAAGAGATCTCCACATCGACTATAGATCCTCTTCAATACTTTATGGACTTTATTTTTTATATTTTTGAGAAAAAAATTTTTTTTTTTTTTTTTTTGTAGCTTCACTAGCTACATCATATCACTTCACTTGTCACAGGGTGTTTAGTGCTATTTGTCAATTTAGTGCTTTAGCATTTATTATATTTTAGCACGTCAGTTATATTCTCATTTGTAAATTTTGAGTCACATGTCACTTTAGGGGATTTAATACTCCTTGTGCACAAACATTTAGCGCCATTATCGCAGATTGACCAGTAGATAAAATTTCGCTTTTATATGTGCTCCAGACTCACCATTCTTCCAAGGCAGCTGGCCACCCTGGTAAGAATCAACTCGTTTGGGCCATTTCCCAACAATTCTGGTGGCCTAGTCTACGTGCTGATGTAACTGCCTTCGTAGCTGCCTGTTCCTTGTGTGCTTAGAGTAAGACTCCACGACACCTTCCAGTGGGCCTCCTACAACCCATACCCAATGGAGAGAGGCCCTGGACCCACCTGTCTATGGATTTCATTGTGGAGTTGCCCAACTCCCAAGGCAACACAGTTATCCTTATGGTGGTTGACCGGTTCTCAAAGATGTGTCATTGTATTCAACTTAAGAAGTTGCCCACATCTAAGGAACTGGCTTCCATTTTTGCTTGGGAGATCTTTCACTTACATGGGCTACTCAAGGTGATTGTCTAGGACAGGGGTAGTCAGTTTGTGTCCCGGTTCTGAGCCTTTTGTGCACAGCTGGGAATTCAGCTTGCTTTCTCCTCTGCGTATCACCCGCAGTCTAATGGGGCTGCAGAACAAGCCAATCAGTCCTGGGAGAAAGTCCTACGTTGCTATATGTCTGACCATCACAACAACTGGTCAGACCTATTACCATGGGCAGAGTTTGCTCAAAACAGTGCCTTGAATTCTGCTTCCCGATTGCCTCCGTTTATGGCGAATTATGGTTTCCAACCTTCCATTTTGCCTGACTCGTTTGTTCCGCAGAGTATTCCTTCGCTAGAGGAGCATCTCCGTGGTCTTTGTTCCACTTGGGCACAAGTCCAGGAGGCTTTGCGTCATGCTAATGATAGGTACAGACTCCATGCTGACCGCAGGCGCCTGCCTGGGCCTTCCTACCAGGTTGAGGACAGGGTCTGGCTGTCATCTCGCAACCTCCGACTTCGTGTTCCCTCACTGAAGTTCACACCTCGGTTTATTGGGCCTTTCTGTATCCTTCACAGGATTAACCCAGTGGCTTATGCGTTGGACCTTCCTCCTAGTATGCGCATCTCAAATGTGTTTCATGTCTCCTTATTGAAACCTTTGGTCTGCAACCGCTTTACCACCTCGGTGCCACGTCCTCACCCTATAAAGGTTGAGAACCATGAGGAGTATGAAGTACAATCCATTGTTGACTCCCGTAGGTTCCGTGGGCGCATACAGTACCTGGTGCATTGGAAAGGGTATGGTCTGGAGGAATGCTCTTGGGTCTCATCCTCGGACGTACATGCCCCTGTCCTACTCCGTGATTTCCAAAGACGTTTTCTCCTCAAGCCCGGTGGTCCTCCAAGGGGGAGGGGTCGTTGAGGAGGGGGTACTGTCAGGGCTGGGCTCAGGCCTTCCTTCTCTGAGCTGGCCACTCAGCTGTCAGTTAATTGCCAGCTCCCATCTCTCGCCACAGTTACCCAGCTGTTGTTGATTCTGCTCGTCAGTCCTGCCTACTTAAAGCCGTCCAGCTCACTTGATCTCTGCCTTCACCTTAGTCACATCACAAGAAACCATGTCCTGCGTTCCTGTTTAAAGACTGGCTTTGCTGACATCCCTTCTGGCTCCTTATCCTGCTTGCTGTTCCTCTACTTAGATCCCAGACTTCTGGCCTGGCTGATTACCCGATCTGGTTACTGAACTCTGGCTTGGCTGATTACCCGATCTGGTTACTGAACTCTGGCTTGGCTGACTACTCGATCCGGTTACTGGATTCTGGCTATGCTTTGACTAGGCTTACTCTATTTACCTTTTTATTTTTATTAATAAACAAGTGTGATTTTTACTGTACTTCTCTCAATCTGGTTCATGGTTCCTGACACCTAAGTACCCTCGGGTGCAAGCCATCTGGTCCTGGTGATTTATTAATGTTAAGTTTCCCAAGTCTAATTTTAATTCTGTCCTCTGTTAACCATGGAGGTGCTTCCTGTGATGTGTCATGAGGATAAACACTGCAGTTTTGTTTACTGAAGCCCCCCCGATTCCCTCGTGAAGACTGAGGAGAAGAATACATTCAATACCTTCGCCATCTCCCCATCCTGTGTAACCAGATGTCCTTCCTCATTCTTTATGGGGCCAATATGGTGTGTCCACCCTTTTTACTGTCTACATACTTAAAGAATTTCTTGGGATGTTTTTTGCTTTCCTCCGCTATGTGTCTTTCGTGTTCTATCTTAGCCACCCTAATTACACCCTTACATTTCTTGTTGCATTCTTTATAAAGTCTGAATGCTGATGATGAGCGATCCCTCAACATTGTATTTTTTTGAAGGCCTTCTCCTTTGCTTTTATATGCATTTTTACATTGGAGTTAAGCCATCCAGGACTTTTGTTCGCTCTTTTAAATTTATTACCCAATGGGATGCAATGGCTAATGCCCTTATTTAATATGCTCTTAAGCAAACCCATCTCTCCTCCATGTTATTTGTACCTAAGATTTTATCCAAATTTATGCCTTTTAGCAAGGTTTGTAGTTTGGGGAAATTGGCTCTTTTGAAATTCAGTGTCTTTTATATTCCCCTTATGTTTCCTATTTGTGTGATTTATACTGAAGCCAATTGACCCGTGATCGCTGTTTCCTAAATTGCCTGTCTTTCCACATTCGTGATCAGGTCTGTATTGTTCGTAATCAGTAGATCCAGTAACGCTTTAATTCTAGTTTGTGCGTCTACCATCTGAACCATGAAATTGTCCTGCAAGACATTTAGGAACTGGCGAGCCTTAGGCAAATGCGTGGTTCCCTCCGCCCAGTCTATGTCTGGATAATTAAAATCCCCCATTATGATAACACTTCCCGTGCTGCTAATCCAAATTGTGATAGGAGATCCGTCTCCCCCTCCTCCCTCAGGTTAGGGGGCCTATAGCATACTCCCAGTATTATTTTCCCCTTAGCTTCATCCCATTGGAGCTCTACCCATAAGGATTCCACCTCCTCCCTAGCTCCCTTAGTTATGTCATATCTCACATTCACTTGTACATTATTCTTGATATATAGGCATACCCCTCCCCATTTTTTACCCTGTCTATCCCTGCAATAAAGGGTATACCCTTGAATGGTTGCCAGCCAATCATGAAAGCTGTTGAACCAGGTCTCTGAAATTTCCACAAAATCCAAATCCTCCTCTTAAAACAGTATCTCTAGTTCACCCATCTTGTCCATCAGGCTCCTGACATTGGTGAACATGCCACATAGTTTAGACCGGTCGCATACTATCCTCTTATTGGATGTTCCGAGATTGCAACTAGGACACACCTTGGGTTTATGTGCTTTAGTCAACCCACCACTAATGCCCCCATTACTACCCTCTGGAATATGTTCCACGCTGACTATCTCTACCTCTGGGCCCCCCCATCGCCTAGTTTAAAAAACCCTCTAACTTTTTGGTCATCTTTACTCCCAGCTGATCTGCACCCTACTCATTTAGGTGCAGTCCATCCCTTCTATAGTACTGGTGACTGACTGGGAAGTCGGCCCAGTCCTCCAGGAACCCAAACCCCTCCTTACTACACCAGCTCCTCAGCCACTTGTTTACTTCCCTAATCTCCCTCTGCCTTTCTGGTGTGGCTCGAAGTACCAGTAGTATTCCTGAGAATACTACCTTGGAGGTCCTTTCCTCAATTTAGCTCCCAAGTCCCTAAAATCGTTCTTTAGGGCACTCCATCTGCCTCTAACTTTGTCATTAGTGCCAACGTGCACCATGACAGCCGGGTCTTCCCCAGCCCCTCCCAGTAATCTGTCCACCAGATCCGTGATGTGCCAAAACCAAGCACCCGGTAGACAACATACAGTTCGGCGCTTCAGGTCTTTGTTACAGATTGCCCTCTCTGTCCTTTTAAGAATTGAGTCCCCTACCACCAGAATCTGTCTTTCCTTTCCCTTCGCTTCCCCCCCTACTCTCACCGGAGGAGTTCTTCCCCAGGCAGCTAGGAGAGTCCCTCAGCTCCAGCAGTGCTGGTCCCTGGCTGTTTTCACCAATGTCACTCAATGGAGCTTACTTATTGGGATGCTCCAACCCTGGATAGGCCTCCCTGGAACTTCCCCCTCTACCCTTCCTGACTGTCACCCCTCTACTCTTTTCCTGCACCTCTTTGTCTCCACCCGCCTCTGTGCTGGCACCTGCCGGGTACGTTCTGGCTCTCCTTTAGTATGGAGGGTCTTCTCAGTGCTGACAGTTGCTTCCCCAGATTCAGAACCTGGGCTTCCAGGGAAACAATGTGCTTACATTTTACATTGCAGTATTCGCCCTCGATTGGATGATCAAGGCTGAATGTGGCCCTTTGCTTGCCTTTATCCTGCCCTTGGGGCACTATTCCTCCCACTGACACCAGAGATGGGGAACTAATTCTCCCACTGAATCCAGTTATGGGGCACTATTCCTCCCACTGATACCATAGATGGGGAACTATTTCTCCCACTGACCCAAATTATGGGGCACTATTCTTTCCACTGACACCAATGGTGCATTTTTTTTTTTTACTCCCATTGACCACCAAGCCTATGGCATTATTTACTCCCACTGATGCCAGGGCATTTTCCACTCCCATTGGCCACAGTCTGGCCCCCCTAAGGTTCCTCTACTTAGATCCCAGTAAACTGGCCCTTTGTTTCAAAAGTTTGGAGAGCCCTGCTTTAGAGTATGCATGGTAACATTTTTAAAATGTTGACAAGTACACTAATTGGGCTGAAAACAAATATATAAATCAGCGTAGGCTCTAAAATGTTATAGATATACAAGAGGTTATTAATATCTTAGATCAATCTACAGGCTTTTGTTGCTGCTAGTATGATATTTCTGTGGGTGTGCTGTGAACACTTCATCACAGTATTTAGTTGTACTGTACCCACTGATGTTGCATAAATAAATGGACTTATTAATGATTTTAGAGAAGTTTGAAAGTCACAGTAAAAAAAACATCTTTTGCACATTACCAGAAATAGTGTAAAATACTGTACATTATTTTACTTTACTATCTTAGGCATAGTTAAAAACGTTCAAGAATGTGTGAAGGACGGATGGATCATGCACTGATAATCACAATGTTATCGTTTGTACCTATTGCTTTCAATATTTTATAGTTTACACATACATATTTATGTATGTATATGTATATATATATATATATATATATATATATATATATATATATATATATATATATATATATTATTATCACGCCTTAGTAATTACCACAACCGTTTCATCTGAGGGAAACCCTGAAAACATGACATGTTGGGGTGCCTTGAGGACCGGAGTTGAGAAACATGGGAATGTTTGACCATTCTTACAGAAGCACATTTGTGAGGTCAAGCACTGATGTTGGGTGAGAAGGCACAGCTCACAGTCTCTGCTCTAATTCATCCCAAAGGTGTTCTATTGGGTTGTGGTTAGGACTCTGTGCAGGCCAGTCAAGTTTCTCCACCCCAAACTCGCTCATCTATGTCTTTATGGACCTTGCTTTGTGCACTGGTGCACAGTCATGTTGAAAGGAAGGGGCCATCCCCAAACTGTTCCCACAAAGTTGGGAGCATGAAATTGTCCAAAATGTCTTGGTATGCTGATGCCTTAAGAGTTCCCTTCACTGGAACTAAGGGGCCAAGCCCAACCCCTGAAAAACAACCCCACACCATAATCCCCCCTCCACCAAATGAATTGGACCAGTGCACAAAGCAAGGTCCATAAAGACATGGATGAGCAAGTTTGAGGTGGAGGAACTTGACTGGCCTGCACAGAGTCCTGACCTTAACCTAATAGAAGACCTTTGGGATGAATTAGAGCAGAGACTGCAAGCCAGGCCTTCTGATCCACATCAGTGCCTGACCTCAAAAATGCGCTTCTGGAAGAATGGTCAAACATTCCTATAGACACGCTCCTAAACCATGTGGACAGAAGAGTTGAATCTGTTAGAGCTGCAAAGGGTTGGCCAACTCAATATTGAACCCTACGGACTAAGACTGAGATGCTATTAATGTTCATGTGCATGTAAAGCAGGCGTCCCCAATACTTTTGGTAATATAGTGCATACTGTGTATGTGTATATGTGTGTGTATACATAATATACAATAGTGAGTACACCCCTCACATTTTTGTAAATGTTTTATTATCTTTATGTGACAACACTGAAGAAATTACACTTTGCTACAATGTAAAGTAGGAAGTGTACAGTTTGTATAACAGTGTAAATTTGCTGTCCCTTCAAAATAACTCAACACACAGACATTAATGTCTAAACCGCTGGCAACAAAAGTGAGTACACCCCTAAGTGAAAATGTCCAAATTGGGCCCAATTAGCCATTTTCCCTCCCCGGTGTCATGTTACATGGTCCCAGGTGTGAATGGGGAGCAGGTGTGTTATATCTGGTGTTATTGCTCTCACTTTCTCATACTGGTCACTGGAAGTTCAACATGGCACCTCATGGCAAAGAACTCTCTGAGAATCTGAAAAATAAAAGAATTGTTGCTCTACATAAATATGACCTAGGCTATAAGAAGATTGCCAAGACCCTGACACTGAGCTGCAGCATGGTGGCCAAGACCATACAGTGGTTTAACAGGACAGGTTCCACTCAGAACAGGCCTTGCCATGGTCGACCAAAGAAGTTGAGTGCACATGCTCAGCGTTATATCCAGAGGTTGTCTTTGTGAAACAGACGTATGAGTGCTGCCAGCATTGCGGCAGAGGTTGAAGGGGTGGGGAGTCAGCCTGTCAGTGCCCAGACCACACGCTGCACACTGCATCAAATTAGTCTGCATGGCTGTCGTCCCAGAAGGAAGCCTTTTCTAAAGATGATGCACAAGAAAGCCCACAAACAGTTTGCTGAAGACAAGCAGCCTAAAGACATAGATTACTGTGGTCTGATGAGACCAAGATAAACTTATTTGGTTCAGATGGTGTCAAGCATGTGTGGCGGCAACCAGGTGAGGAGTACAAAGACAAGTGTGTCTTGCCTACAGTCAAGCATGGTGGTGGGAGTGTTATGGTCTGGGGCTGCATGAGTGCTTCCGGCACTGGGGAGCTACAGTTCATTGAGGGAACCATGAATGCCAACATTTACTGTGACATACTTAAGCAGAGCGTGATTTCCTTCCTTCGGAGACTGGGCTGCAGGGCAGTATTCCAACATAACCCCAAACACACCTCCAAGACGACCACTGCTTTGCTAAAGAACCTGAGGTTAAAGGTGATGGACTGGCCAAGCATGTCTCCAGACCTAAATCCTATTGAGCATTTGTGGGGCATCCTCAAATGGAAGGTGGAGGAGCGCAAGGTCTCTAACATCCACCAGCTCCATAATGTCATCCTGGAGGAGTGGAAGAGGACGCCAGTGGCAACCTGTGAATCTCTGGTGAACTCCATGCCCAAGAGGGTTAAGGTAGTGTTTGAAAATAATGGTGGCCACACAAAATATTGACACTTTGGGCCCAATTTGGACAATTTCACTTAGGGGTGTACTCACTTTTGTTGCCAGCAGTTTAGACATTATTGGCTGTGTGTGGGTTATTTTGAGGGGGCAGCAAATTTACACTGTTATACAAGCTGCACATTCAATACTTTACATTGTAGCAAAGTGTAATTTCTTCAGTGTTGTCACAAGAAAAGATAAAATATTTACAAAAATGTGAGGGGGTATTCACTTTTGTGAGATACTGTGTGTGTATATAAACATATATACTTAAAATAAAAGAGCATTTCACCATAAACTTCTAGGGAGCTGTTAGTGCAAAACATTCCATATGCTACTAAGGTTTGTGTTGTAATTGTCTAGATACTTTCCAGTCCTTAGAATAGACACAGGAGGACCAATTCTAGTGCAGTGATTTACTTGTCTCCTGGAAGCCTCCTCTTTTAATTGTTCTTACACACACTTGACCTTTATCCTTGTTAATACCAAAGCTGCAGTAAAATATTAGCAAGTGGATACGGTGACCAGTGGTGATATCTCATGATTAGTTAAGTTTCAAAAGGGAATGATTTGCTTGTCTGGTCATGCTTGACTCCATAGATCAAACAGTGTGTGTATTTGCTTTGTGTTTCCCATAGCTCATTGGAGTATGCATGGTAAACTTTTATAAGCTGTGTATAAGCTCTGAGACTGCAGGTTTTACCATGGAGACTGTGGTATTTCTATTTGCTTCCCCTGTTTACGGTGTAATTGCATTAAACAGCAGTGTCTTGGAGTCCAATGTTCTGATTCCTCACTCATTCTCTGGAAGGGTGTTTTCTCTTGGAGAGATTGACAAGATTAAAGGAAAAAGGTATACAGCAGACTTGTAATAACTATTCTTATAAATGTTTTACATTTTACCTTCTGATCTTGCTTTTTGTTTTATCTTCACTTGCAGATGTCCTCCTCAAGACAAGTCTTAATTCTGGAGCAGAAGGCCCAGACCCACTTGTGTGCTGCAATATTTAATGAGCGGTCCAAGCAATGGGAGAAGGTATATTGATTATCTTTTAGTAGGGAAAATACAGGCGCACTTTATTCTACAGAAATGTAATGTTTTAAACAGGGACATTACTATATGTACCCTATAAGTACACTGGAAATTTTTTTTTAATTATCTATAAAAGACTAGAATGCATAAGTGTTTTCTTGCTTTGCTAGATGAGAATATAAGAGATAAACATAAGATTTATTTTCTTTTTTTAAAGCAAATTGCCAGCTGCAACCCTTTTTGTTTTGCAAAATACATATACTCAGATTCAGTGGAGACTCACAAACCAAATTATAGGCTAAAAGCTGCAGTTACCGTAATTTCAGAGCAATGGCTTGCAGATCTCACTGTAGCACAATGAGACCATTAACCACGAATACCCACGGCAGAGAAATTTGCTGTGCACCTGAAGATATTCCCACAGAGTTTAATTAACTAAAGCAATCGAGAATGTTCAATCGGAAAAGTGAATGTTCATTCAGCTTAGTAAATAAGATGAAGCTGTGTTCACACCAATCATGTGCTAGCAAAAATGTTGTTTTCTTTACGTCCTTTGCAATAACTGGATATTCAGAGTGAACATAGGTTCAACTTATTTGCTTTCATTTACATTGCAAACTGAACATATATTTAACAAGAAATAAGATATTGCTGTGCTCATCTCAAATCTCAATAGTTTATAGATATATATAACACATCAGGTGCTAAAGGGGTGTGACTGCATAAGAATACTAAAAATTCTGGAAACCCTCTGCAAAATGCTATACACCCTTTGTAGCAAACTTTGCACAAGAAAAGGGAATTTTAGTTCACACACACTGCAATACATGTTTGTTCACCATTTTTTTTCTAAATTCCAGCTCCCCTGTGTACCAATATAGCATTAATGTACTTATTTTGCAAAAATAAAACAGCTTTCCATTAATTCTACACAGGCTTACCTCACTCTCTTCATAACTGTTTAAACATACTGCTCGATTATTTCTGCCTTACTTCCTGGTCAGACTTTAGGTCATGACACAGGTGTCAGGTCACCTGAGGCAAGGTGACAGATGCACACCGTTGGGGTCAGGAGTGCACCACTAAGGTAGTGGACCCTATGGCTGACTGCTGCGGATGGAACTCTGGGTGGTTCAGGAAAGCAGGTCCACTGGAGCACCAACACAAATCCAACTGGGAGCTAGAGCATAAGATTCCCCAAGGCACGGAGTCTAAGAGTCAGCAGGTGTTCACCAGAGCCTTTAGTGGGGAGGATGGACTGAGCGGCAACTGGCTCCAGGTCACGGCCCCCAGGGTTTCCCAGCTCACGCTCACGGTAGGCTACAGGAGATGGAGAGGAATCAGCAGCCCAGGACAATAAGGGACAGTCAGGAGATAAGCCAAAAGGTTGGGGCAACTAGCAGACAAGGATAGTGAAAGAACAAGCCAAGATCGGCAACAGAAACAGACGTATAGCACACGGCAAGCAGGAGACAGGAAACCAAACACACAATACTGCTCGTGCAAGGCAGGCTTGGATAACAGTGTTAAATAGTGTATCCTATAGAGGGTAGGGTGGAGTCACGCTGAGGGAAGATTACTTAACCATGCAGGTGTGAGAGTGCAGGCCCAAGGCTGATACACAGACCAGAGGTAAGCAGACAGACAGGGCATGAAGGTATTACTTCATGATAGTACGCCCCCTCTTACGAGGCCTCCCCCTCCCCTGCTTGGGACCAGGCTTGGAGGGGAACTTTAGATGGAACTTCCTCAGAAGATGAGGCGTGAAGATTTCAGATGCAGGAATCCAAGACCTCTCCTCAGGACCAAAACCTTTCCAATCCATGAGATATTGAAGAACACCTTTACAGAAGCGAGTATCCAAAATTTGACTGACCTCGTACTCCTGATCATCCTCAGAAACTGGAGCCAAAGTACGGAGAGGACAGGAGAACTTATTGACAACTAAAGATTTCAGAAGGGATACATGAAAGGAATTTGAGATCCTGAGGCTTTTGGGGATCTGGAGTTTAAAAAAACAGGATTCAGGTTTGAAATTATATTGTAAGGACTAATGAATCTCTGGGCAAATTTCAGAGAAGGAACCTGGAGTCTGATGTTTCTGGTGGAAAGCCAGACTTTGTCTCCTGGCTGTAGAGGAAGCGGCTTACGCCTGCGACTGTCAGCAAAACCCTTGAATTTGTTGGCAGCTATCTGGAGGGAATCATGAACATCAACCCACATGGAATTGAATGATTCCTGAATGGTAGGGATGAGCTTGATGTTCGGGTCGAACATAAGTTCAACTCAAACATTGGGTGTTCGCCCGTTCACTGAACAGCGAACATTATGGGGCATTCTTGGAAAATTCGAGCGCCGCGAAACGCAGTGCACAGTGCATTGCTGTATGATGATTGGCCAAAGCATGCACCTGACCTGCATGGTTTGGCCAATCACAGCGCGCTCTGCTAAGAGAGCCATAATTGGCCAAAGGCAGGGTGCCTTTGGGCAATCATGGCTCAAGGGGACTAAGTCCATACACTATATAAGGCTGCTTACACGGTGGCCGTGTGTAGTGTTATTGGTGTGGACAGAAATATAGCTTGATCTAGATTAAGCAGGCAGGTTATTCAGTTAGTGGCAGTGTATTTGAGATATATATATATATATATATATATATACACACACATGCAGTCAGTCTAGTGTGTATATGTGTATGTATATGTGTATGTATTACAGATGCTGTGTGTGTGAATGCGCTGCTCCCATCTAAATACGCTTATATCCTATCTATAAAGTGCAAACTTATTCCATATACAACATGAATCCATATAAAATCATTACATTAGAAAAATAAATTATATCAAAAATTATATCAAAGAAATCCAAAAATTCAATAGTTCAATGATGTGTATCACATGTGTGGCAAAGTCTCCCAGTGATGTATTCAAATCTTCTGTCAGTTGCCGTGATTGGCGTGCTCTTGTGCTAATTCAATGTACTAGTGACTTAGTGCTCCACCACCACCTGTGAGATTGGCCACTCACCAGATGTTCCTTTAAAACTACACCTTTGGTTCATTCATAGGGATAACCACTCCACTCAAAGGGAACTTCTTCAACAGTTATGATTGGACCTTAATGTTCCTCATAAAACATGAATAAAACGATCATCGCGCAATACCGTTTAAACTGTTTATTGTAAAAAACAAATAAAAACTGCGCACTCACATTTATATGTGCCCTCGAGCCGGCACAAAGCTATTCCAACAGTTAGGGACGGGTAGGTATAGCAGTCTAATTCGCCTATTGTGTGCTGTGCGACCTCCGTTCCTCCCCTCGTACCCGTTCGCGTCCTCACCAACCACGTTCGGTGAGGCTGCTGGGAGATATACACCCACGTGATCAACTGTTGAAGAAGTTCCCTTTGAGTGGAGTGGTTATCCCTATGAATGAACCAAAGGTGTAGTTTTAAAGGAACATCTGGTGAGTGGCCAATCTCACAGGTGGTGGTGGAGCACTAAGTCACTAGTACATTGAATTAGCACAAGAGCACGCCAATCACGGCAATTGACAGAAGATTTGAATACATCACTGGGAGACTTTGCCACACATGTGATACACATCATTGAACTATTGAATTTTTGGATTTCTTTGATATAATTTTTGATATAATTTATTTTTCTAATGTAATGATTTTATATGGATTCATGTTGTATATGGAATAAGTTTGCACTTTATAGATAGGATATAAGCGTATTTAGATGGGAGCAGCGCATTCACACACACAGCATCTGTAATCTATTTCTATGAGAAGTTTTTTGGATGCAGCAGCTAAGGCAATTACTATTAAAGTAATTAGTAGATATTGGTTTTGCGCCGGTGACACACACATATGTGTATGTATGTGTGTGTGTGTGTGTGTGTGTGTGTGTGTGTGTGTGTGTGTGTGTGTGTGTGTGTGTGTGTGTGTGTATGTGTATATGTGTATGTATATATATATATATATATATATATATATATATATATATATATATATATATATATATATATATATATATATATATATATATATATATATATATATATATATACACACATACACACACTCTGTATTTAGCATAGACTATATATTCAGTGTTTACTTGATATTCAGTCAGTACAGGCAGTGTATTAATATATATATATACATAATTAATATACAGTCATTGTGTGTGTGTGTGTGTGTGTGTATATATATATTCTGCATCCAGTATAGCCTATATCTACAGTGTATTCTGTGGTGTACTGTTTCTAATACACTTCAGACGGTGTATTAATATATTTATACAGTCTCGTGTGTATGTATATATATATATATATATATATATATATATATATATATATATATATATATATATATACACACACAGCATCTCACAAAAGTGAGTACACCCCTCTCATTTTTGAAAATATTTTATTCTATCTTTTTATGTGACAACACTGAAGAAATGACACTTTGCTACAATGTAAAGTAGTAAGTGTACAGCTTGTATAACAGTTTGCTGTCCCCTCAAAATAACAAGCAAACAGCCATTAATGTCTAAACCTCTGGCAACAAAAGTGAGTACACCCCTAAGTGAAAATGTGCAAATTGGGCCCAATTAGCCATTTTCCCTCCCTGGTGTCATGTGACTCGTTAGTGTTACAAGGTCTCAGGTGTGAATGAGGAGCAGGTGCCTTAAATTTGGTGTTATCGCTCTCACTCTCTCATACTGGTCACTGGAAGTTCAACATGGCACCTCATGGCAAAGAACTCTCTGTGGATCTGAAAAAAAGAATTGTTGCTCTACATAAAGATGGCCTAGGCTATAAGAAGATTGCCAAGACCCTGAAACTGAGCTACAGCACGGTGGCCAAGATCATACAGTGGTTTAACAGGACAGGTTCCACTCAGAACAGGCCTCGTCATGGTTGACCAAAGAAGTTGAGTGCACGTGCTCAGCGTTCTATCCAGAGGTTGTCTTTGGGAAATAAACGTATGAGTGCTGCCAGCATTGCTGCAAAGGTTGAAGGGGTGGGGGGTCAGCCTGTCAGTGCTCAGACCATACGCCGCACGCTGCATCAAATTGGTCTGCATGGCTGTCGTCCCAGAAGGAAGCCTCTTCTAAAGATGATGCACAAGAAAGCCTGCTGTTTGCTGAAGACAAGCAGACTAAGGACATGGATTACTGGAACCATGTCCCTTGGCCTGATGAGACCAAGATAAACTTATTTGGTTCAGATGCTTTCAAGCGTGTGTGGCAGCAACCAGATGAGGACTACAAAGACAAGTGTGTCTTGCCTACAGTCAAGCATGGTGGTGGGAGTGTTATGCACTGGGGAGTGTTATGCACTGGGGAGCTACAGTTCATTGAGGGAACCATCAATGCCAACATGTACTGTGACATACTGAAGCAGAGCATGATCCCCCTTCCTTTGGAGACTGGACCACAGGGCAGTATTCCAACATGATAATGACCTCAAACAGACCTACAAGACGACCACTGCCTTGCTAAAGAAGCTGAGGGTAAAGGTGATGGACTGGTCAAGCATGTTTTCAGACCCAAACCCTATTAAATATTTGTGGGGCATCCTCAAACGGAAGGTGGAGGAACGCAAGGTCTCTAACATCCACCAACTCCGTGATGTCTTCATGGAGGAGTGGAAAAGGACTCCAGTGGCAACCTGTGAAGCTCTGGTGAACTCCATGCCCAAGAGGGTTAAGGCAGTGCTGGAAAATAATGGTGGCCACACAAAATATTGACACTTTGGGACCAATTTGGACATTATCACTTAGGGGTGTACTCACTTTTGTTGCCAGCGGTTTAGACATTAATGGCTGTGTGTTGAGTTATTTTGAGGGGACAGCAAATTTACACTGTTATACAAGCTGTACACTCACTACTTTACATTGTAGCAAAGTGTCATCTCTTCAGTGTTGTCACATGAAAAGATAGAATAAAATATTTACAAAAATGTGAGGGGTGTACTCACTTTTGTGAGATACTGTATATATATATGTACTATATATATATTATTGTGAGGAATTAGCTCGTGGGGATCACCTTTTTCTGAATGACAGTCAGCAAACGTCACTTTCTTAAAAATCTGGTGGATGCCAGGTTTATTTGCAGGAGGTTTATAAAATAAAAACAAACAAACAGTAAATTAAATCCTTGCCTTCTGGCGCTAACTAAACAAATAGTCTCCTCTCTATACAGTGTGGGGCTAGTCCCCGTCACCCACAAAACATGCAGAAAAGCAAACCTTTTAGTCCAACTCCCAGAGCTCCTCTCACTCAGGTTCCTTCCTGAGTCTCAAAAACCAGAGAGACCTGCTGTGCTCTCTTCCTGGATATTTAAAGTCCAGCTGACTGTGGACTCCAGTGGACCCAAACATTCGGACCAGAACCCAGCCTGCCACAGAGGCTGGAAAAACCGGTCTGGATTCCGGTTCAGTCCCTTACAATGGAACGAATGCGAGGTGAAATGCACCTATTATCGTGTATCTTACCTCGCATACCGTCACATATCCTCCCCCTCTGCTCAAGCCCCTGTGGCTGAACACTTGACCCAACCATACAGTGCACGCGAGAGTGGGCATCAGCGTATTTTGGAATTTTCCTGGCCTGTACTCCACCGTAAACCGAAAGGGCTGTAAAGCCAGGAACCACCTTGTCACCTTTTTCTCCCTGTTGTCACACATCCACTTTAGGGGAGCATGGTCGGTGACCAGTTTAAATGACCTCCCCAGTAGGTAATACCTTAGGGAGTCTAAGGCCCATTTAATGGAGAGACACTCCTTTTTCTATGATGGCATAGTCATTTTCGTGCTTGTTCAGCTTCCGGCTCAGGTATACAACTGGGTGCTCCTCACCATCCCTGTTCTGTGACAGTACAGCCCCTAGGCCCACTTCAGAAGCGTCCGTCTGTACAACAAACTCCTTGCTGAAGACCAGGGCCACTAGTACTGGTAACCCACAAAGGGTCTGCTTTAAATTCTGAAAGGCCTCCTCGGCTTTGGGATTTCACTTGACCATGACCGACCCTCTACCCTTCGTCAGAGGGGCGGCCATGGTGGCAAAGTTGGGTATGAACCATCTGTAATACTCCGTAATGCCCAGGAAGGCCCTCACTTGTTTTTTATTGATCGGTTGGGGCCATTTTTGAATTGCCTCAACCTCATTGGTCTGCGGCTCGACCACTCCGCGGCCAATAATGTACCCAAGGTATTTGGCCTCCTCCAGGCCTATGGCACATTTTTTTTGGGTTAGCCGTAAGACCTGCTTCCCTAAGGGAATCTATCACTGCTTGTACATGGAGCAGGTGCTATTCCCACTCTGGGCTGTGGATGACCACATCGTCCAAATATGCAGCTGCATATGGGCGATGTGGTCTCAAGGCTTTGTCCATCATTCTCTGGAATGAAGCAGGGGCTCCGTGCAGACCAAAAGGCATCCGCTTATACTGAAACGAGCCCTCAGGAGTGGAAAAGGCAGTCTTCTCCTTGGCTGATTCAGTTAGCGGTATTTGGCAATAGCCTTTCGTTAGGTCTAGGGTCATTATGTAGCGAGCCTGTGCTAACCTGTCCACGAGTTCCTCGACCTGGGGCATCGGGTACACATCGAACTTGGACACACTGTTGAGTTTCCTGAAGTCGTTAGTGATAGTACATCAGGTTTTTGGACCAGCGCTATGAGGCTCGACCACTCACTGTGGGACTCTTCTATCACGTCCAGCTCTAACAAATTTTTTAATTCCTTTGCGACTGCCTCTCGTCTGGCCTCTGGGATTCTATACGGTTTTACATTTATGCAAACCCCTGGTTCCGTCACTATGTCATGTTGGATCATGTTGGTCAGTCCGGGTAAGGGAGAGAAAAAGTCTCTTTTTATTCACAAATGCCGTAACGTCACTTTGTTGTGCCACGGACAGGGTATCTGTTATGGGGACGTCAGGTGTCACCGCTACCTGGTCTGTTAGAGGCGTGGACATGGCCAGTAAAGTCTCTGTCCTTCTATGGCTTTAAGAGATTCACATGGTAAATTTGGTGTGGTTTCCTTTTCCTTTTCCCTGGCTAGTAGACTTTGTAGTTTACCTCCCCCACCCTTTTGACAACCTCAAAGGGACCCTGCCACTTGGCTAGGAACTTACTTTTCACCGTGGGAACCAGTACTAACACTCTTTCCCCGGGGCTGAAAGTACGGACCTTGGCACCTCGGTCATAGACCCTTCTCTGGGCCTCCTGGGCTCGCTCCGTATGTTCTCGCACCAGAGGCAGAACAGCTGCGATTCGATCCTGCATCAAGGAGACATGCTCTATGATGCTTCTATATGGGATGGCCTCCCCTTCCCACGTTTCTTTGGCGACATCTAGCAGTCCCCTAGGATGTCTGCCATACAAAAGCTCAAAAGGGAAATGGCCTATGGATGCCTGCGGAACCTCACGTATGACAAACATGAGATATGGTAGCAAAAAATCCCAGTTTCTGACATCTTTGTCGACCACCTTTTTCAGCATACTTTTCAAAGTTTTATTAAATCTTTCAACCAGACCATCCGTTTGGGGGTGGTAGACAGAGGTACGGAGATGGGAGATTTTGTATAGTCTACACAGTTCCTTGGTAACCCTAGACATAAATGGGGTGCCTTGATCAGTTAAGACTTCTTTTGGGATCCCACTCGACTAAACACCTGAACCAATTCCTTGGCGATAGCCTTAGCGGAGGTGTTGCGCAAGGGTATGGCCTGAGGATAGCACGTTGCATAGTCTAGGATCACCAGAATATGCTGTTGACCCTGGGCAGATTTCACAACCGGCCCCACCAGGTCTATGCTAGTCCTCTCAAAGGGAACCTCGATTATTGGTAGAGGGACAAGAGGGCTGCGAAAATGGGGCGACTGTGCCGACATTTGGCACTCGGGGCATGATTCGCAGTATTCCTTCACATCTGCGTGCAACCCGGGCCAGAAAAACCTCTGGGCGATTCTCTCCCTGGTTTTTTCGATACCAAGATGTTCCCCCATTACACGATCATGGGCCAAGTCTAGCACCACCCTACGGAAGGGTTTGGGAACCAGTAGCTGTTCTACCTCGTCCTCTCCATGTTTTATCACTCGATACAATAAATTGTTTTTAATGGCCATGTAGGAGAAAGACACCACCCAATCAGGATCCACCGGTTCCCCGTCCAACATCTTAACGTTTTCCCTGGCTCTCATGAGGGTGGTCTCTCGCAGTTGCTCGGTACAGAAATCCTCTCTCCTGACCTCTAAGTCGGGTATGACATTTTGGCTACTCTCAATGTCACGGTCAGAGGGGGTCTCCTGTTCGTTACCCTCAGGCTGAGAGCTAGCTTGCCATGACAGGGAAAGGAAGGGGATCTGTTTTTCAATGCCACTCTGACATGATGCAGTACATGCGACCTGTGCAAACAGAGAAATGCGTCTTTTCATAAAAGCATAATCACATTGCATAGGTTCATCATCTATAGGACAGTTTGCAGCAATATGACCTAATGCATGGCAACAAAAACACCGTATGTGGCCTACCCCCAGTCCTCTTAACGGCCCCAAAGACCTTCCTGGCTTCTTTGGCCAGTCTCATCAGCTGTAACAACAATCTTATCCACCTTCCCCATGCTCTTGAACCCCGGAACAGTCTTACCAGAACCGCTGGCCGATATTGCAGCCCTAGAGACACCGAAGTGGGGCGTAGATGGGTTCACCAAGTCCTCAGTGGCAGTGTACCTCTCTACTAGGTTAACCAACTGGGTTGCAGTTTTGGGGTCCCCCTGTCCGACACACTTCCTCAGGGCAGCAGGGAGCGCATGCAGGTACCAGTCCATTACCACAATTTCCACAATCTGAGGGCTTGTCAAAGTCTCTGGCTGCAACCACTTCCTAGTGAGGTGGACCAGGTCAAACATTTGTGAACGGGGTGGCTTGTTCCTGGAGTAGGACCACTGATGCACGCGCTGGGCCCGGACTGCCATGGTGACACCCAAGCGTGCGAGTATCTTTGTCTTTAGAGTCTCATAGTCCTGGGCCTTATCTGGTTCTAGATCAAAATAGGCCTTTTGGAGTTCTCCTGTTAGAAATGGGGCCATCAGACCTGCCCACTGCTCTTTTGGCCATCCCTCGCGGACAGCGACTCTCTCGACATTTGCGATGTATGCCTCGCCCTCATCGGCAGGTGTCATTTTCTGTAGGTGGTAGGATGCACGTACCAACTTTGTTTCCACTGGCACAGGAGGTGCGGGCCCCTTTTTTCAGTTCCACCAGAGCCTCTGTTAACTGACGGTTCATTTCCTGCTGGGCCACCTGTTGTGCTGCAGCGGCCTCTGTGACTTGGCGGTACATTTCCTGCTGTGCTGCAGCGGCCTCTGCAACTTGGCGGTTGGTTTCCCGCTGAGCTGCATTGGCCTGTAGCAGGGTCTTTATCATTTCCTCCATCTTACGAAATTGCCCGCTGAATCCACCACGTGTGAGGAATTAGCTCGTGGGGATCACCTTTTTCTGAATGACAGTCAGCAATGGGCACTTTCTTAAAAATCTGGCGGATGCCAGGTTTATTTGCAGGAGGTTTGTAAAATAAAAACAAACAAACAGTAAATTAAATCCTTGCCGTCCGGTGCTAACTAAACAAATAGTCTCCTCTCTATAGAGTACGGGGCTGGTCCCTGTCACCCACAAAACATGCGGAAAAGCAAACCTTTTAGTTCAACTCCCAGAGCTCCTCTCACTCAGGTTTCTTCCTGAGTCTCAAAAACCAGAGAGACCTGCTGTGCTCTCTTCCTGGATATTTATTTAAAGTCCAGCTGACTGTGGACTCCAGTGGACCCAAACATCTGGACTGGAACCCAGCCTGCCACAGAGGCTGGAAAAACCGGTCCGGATTCCTCCGGTTCAGTCCCTTACAATGGAACGAGTGCGAGGTGAAATGTACCTATTATCGTGTATCTCACTGCACATACCGTCAAAAAAAAAAAAAAAATTATATATATATATATATATATATATATATATATATATATATATATATATATATATATATATACTCTGCATCCAGTGTAGCCTATATCTACAGTGCATTCGGTGGTGTACTATTTCTAATACAGGTAGTCTTCAGGCAGTGTACACAGTATCTAATACAGTGTGTACAATTTCTACTACACTTCTGGTGGTTTACACAATACAGTGCAGCTGTAGTACAGTGTCCAATACAGTGCAGGTGGTGTACACAGTATCTAATAGTGTGTACAGTTTCTACTACACTTCTGGTGGTGTATACAATACAGTGCAGCCGTAGTACAGTTTCTACTACTTTTCTGGTGGTGTACACAGTATCTAATACAGTGTGTACAGTTTCTACTACACTTCTGGTGGTTTACACAGTATACAATACAGCGCAGCCGTTGTACATGAGCTAATGCAGTGCAGGCGGTGTACACAGTATCGAATACAGCATGTACAGTTTCTAATACACTTCAGGCGGTGTACACAGTATCTGTCACGTACCTGGTAGGTTGTGAGCCTGAAGTGCAGGAAAAGACCTCCCTTACAGCTCCCACTCCCGTTCCCCTGGAATGGAGACAGAGGGCCAGGAGTGAAGAGTGGTATGGGTGCCTGGCAGGATCAACAGTTGTTGAAAGTCCAGTAGTGGTGGCACCCTCTGGAGTCAGTAGTCTGAGGAGTAGACTGAGGACAGAGACTGGAATGCAGGACTGGAACCAGGAACAACAGCAGGTAATAGCAGACTGGAAGCTGGACTGGAACAACAGCAGAAGATAGCCTGGAACACTGGACTGGAACCAGGAACAACAGCAGGTAATAGACTGGAACGCTGGACTGGAACACAGCAGAAGGTAGCCTGGAACGCTGGACTGGAACACAGCAGAAGGTATCCTGGAACGCTGGACTGGAACAGCAGAAGGTAGCCTGGAACGCTGGACTGGAACCAGGAACAACAGCAGGTAATAGCAAACTGGAAGCTGGACTGGAACCAGGAACAACAGCAGGTAATAGACTGCAACGCTGGACTGGAACACAGCAGAAGATAGCCTGGAACGTTGGGCTGGAACACAGCAGAAGGTAGCCTGGAACGCTGGACTGGAACAGCAGAAGGTAGCCTGGAGCGCTGGGTTGGAACCAGGAACAACAGCTGGTAATAGCAAACTGGAAGCTGGACTGGAACCAGGAACAACAGCAGGTAATAGCAGACTGGAAGCTGATGAACACAGCGGAGGGTCAACAAGCCGGTGGTCAGTAACGTTCAGACAGCAGAGGTACCAGGGGTAATGCAGAGGGATGGTCAGGCAAGCCAAGAGGGTCTGGTGCAGGCAGATAGCAGGATCGTCAAACAGGAAGCCGGGTCAGATAACAGGAAACACAGATCAGATCATGTAACACTCACAGAACGCTGTAGAGCAGACAGCGGGGATAGAGTGTGACAGGCAGGTTTAAATACCCCGCCTGACACCAGCGGGAGTGCGCGCGTGCCCGTGCGTGACCGCACCCGTGAACGCGCGCGCATGCACAATGGGACCCGTGGCCGGGTTCCCGTGCGCCTGGGACGCCGGTTACTGGCAGGATCTTCGTGACATTGCCCCCCCAAGGGGCAGCCTCCGGATGCCCCTTTGAAAAAATTTCTCTGGATGAGCTGTCTTAAAGGCTTGTAACAGGTCTTCAGCATGGATATTATCCTCTGGTTCCCAAGAATTCTCCTCTGGGCCAAACCCCTTCCACTTTATTAAGAATTGATTTTGGTTACCTCTTTTCCTGTGGTCCATGATAGCCTCCACCTCGAATTCCTCTTCCCCATCTACCAGGATTGGATCAGGAGGATCCGTACTTCGACCTGGAAATGGGTTAGTAATAGATGGTTTAAGCAAGGACACGTGAAAAACTGGATGTACCTTTAGTGAATCCGGGAGTTCAAGTTCATATGCAACTTCATTAATTCTCCGTTTAACAGGGAATGGTCCAAGAAATTTGGGACCCAATTTCTTGGAAGGGCAGGCCAACCTGAGGTTTATGGTGGACAACCATACCTGATCCCCAGGTGCAAGTAAGAGCTCACCTCGCCTCTTTTTATCGAAGGTTGCTTTGTTGTACTCCTGGGTTCTGGTCATGGTGTCCTGTAGAACTTGGTTGTTAGAGGTAAAGAAATCCAATTTCTCCTGGACTGCGGGTACTGTGCGTTCTGGAAGAGAGTTTGGTAAAAATGAGGGGTGGAAACCATAATTCGCAAAAAACGGAGTTTGCTTGATAGCAGAATGAATAGAATTGTTATAAGCGAATTCGGCCAATGGTAAAACAGCAATCCAATTATCTTGGGCAAAGGAAGAAAAACAGCGCAAATATTGTTCAAGGGTCTGGTTTGTTCTTTCTGTTTGCCCATTAGTCTGGGGGTGATAAGCCGATGAAAATGAGAGTTCAATGTCCAAGGTTTTACACAAAGCCCTCCAGAATCGAGAGGTAAATTGTACCCCTCGATCTGAAACGATGTTAACTGGTACCCCATGGAGCCTGACGACCTCTTTAATGAATGCTTGTGCTGTTTCTTCGACAACCGGTCCACTATGACAAAGATTGAAGTGAAGCCCCCGGCCGGGGGTAGTTCTACAATAAAATCTATTGAGAGCATTTTCCAGGGTCTATCTGGGACAGGCAAGGGTTTTAGTAGACCCCATGCCTTTGTTTTGTGCCCTTTGTTCCTAAGGCAGGTGGTACAGGACTCTACAAACTCTTTGCAATCTTTGCGCAGCTGAGGCCACCAGAAGGTGCGCTGAACCAAATCAGTGGTCTTAGCCACACCGAAATGCCCAGCCAGCGCATGATCGTGACAAAGCTCTAGTACTGGAACTCGTAGTGTTTCAGGTATAAAGATCCTACTCTCATGCCACAATAACCCATCCTTAACCTGGAGCTCTGTCTTAATGGAAGATTCTATTTCTGCAGAGGCCTGTTTAATCTGGGAAAGCAGGTTTCCCTGAAGTAGAAGAAAGTTCCCTGGAGACAAAATGGTGTCTGGAGGGGAAATCTCTTGAGGTTTGTGAAACATCCTAGACAGGGCGTCAGGTTTGGTATTCTTGGAGCCAGGACGGTAAGTGACATGGAAGGAGAACCTGGAGAAAAAGAGAGCCCACCTGGCCTGACGTGGTTTCAACCTCTTTGTAGACCTCAAATACTCCAGGTTCTTATGATCTGTAAAGATTAAAACTGGATGAGCGGCACCCTCCAACAGATAGCGCCACTCCTCCAATGCTGACTTGATTGCCAACAACTCTCTGTCACCTACATCATAATTTCTCTCTGCCGTGGATAATTTACGAGAAAAGAAAGCCACAGGATGCAGCAGGGCTTTGGTTCCCTGTCTTTGGGATAATACTGCTCCTACAGCAATTTCAGATGCATCCACTTCTAGAATAAATGGCAGAGAGGAATCTGGATGCTTCAGTACAGAGGCGGAGGTAAAAAGGCCCTTGAGAGTCTCAAAAGCCTTTTGAGCCTCGGCCGACCAATGGAAGTGTGTACCCTGTTTGGTAAGCTGTGTGATGGGTGCAATGATGGCTGAGAACCCTTTAATAAATTTGCGGTAAAAATTAGCGAATCCAACGAATCGCTGGATTCCTTTCTTATCAGTCGGGACTGGCCAATCTAGAACAGCCGTGACCTTCTGGGGGTCCATTTTAATGCCCTTACTGGAGATGACTAACCCTAAAAATGGAATACTTTCCTGTTCGAATTCACATTTTTCAGCCTTTGCATATAGACCGTGTTGTCGAAGTCGGCCCAATACACTTCTGACGTGCCTGCGATGGGATTCAAGGGAACAAGAGAAAATCAATATGTCGTCTAAATAGACGATGACAAGCAGGTCTAGAAAGTCACGTAACACATCAATAATAAAGTATTGAAATGTGGCAGGGGCATTACACAGGCCGAAAGGCATCACGAGGTACTCAAAATGTCCATAACGGGTACGAAAAGCGGTCTTCCATTCGTCTCCATCCCTGATACGAACTAAATTGTAGGCCCCACGGAGATCAAGTTTGGTGAATATGGTAGCCGTCCCCAGTCTCTGAAACAATTCTGGTACTAAGGGGAGAAGGTACCGATTCTTCACAGTAATTTTGTTTAGTTCGCGGTAATCCACACACGGCCTGAGGGTTTTATCTTTTTTCTGCACGAAGAAGATGCCTGCACCTGCGGGGGACGTGGATGGACGAATGAAGCCTCTTTTGAGGTTTTCGTCAATGTATTCCTTCAATGTCCCTTGCTCCACCTCAGTCAGGGGAAATATTCTTCCAAAAGGAATTTCAGCACCAGGAAGTAACTCAATGGGACAGTCATAGGCCCGGTGAGGGGGTAACACCTCTGCCCTCTGTTTACTAAATACGTCCAGGAAATCATGATAGGCGGAAGGAATGGACTGAAGTAGACTAGGATCTGTATCTAGGCATAACAGAGTAGAGTTCTCCTGGATGTTCTGGGTTCTGCAAAACTGTTGGCAGTAAGGAGAGGGAACGGTCACCTCACCCGTGATCCAATTTATGTCCGGATTATGGGCCTGTAACCATGGCATGCCGAGTATTATGGGGAACATGGGTGAAGCGATAATGTCCAGGCGCAGCTGTTCCTGATGGACGTTGGAAATGAAAACGGGTATTGGCATAGTCTCTTGGGTGACAGGTCCAGACTTGATAGCGGTCCCATCAGCTAGATGGACAGAAAGTCCATGGGCTTTAGGTGACAAGGGTATTTGGTGTTGGATGGCAAAACGAGAATCCATGAAACAGCTGCAAGCTCCTGAGTCAATAATGGCGGTGATTTGTAGATCCTTCCCTGGAAGCTGTAGCAGAAGAGGAAGAGCAAGGTGAGTGGTATTTTTAACCAGAGATGTCACATAGTCATTAGATAGGGATAAACACTTACGGAGTTTGAGGGGACAGTTCCTGACATAGTGCCTGGGTTCCCCACAATACAGGCACAAGTTATTTGCTCGACGACGTTGTCGTTCCTCTGGGGTGAGTGAAGGCTGCAGGACTCCTAATTGCATTGGCTCAGGTAAGTTAAGCGTGGAGGTAGGTGGTGTTGATGATGGGTGATGGGGAACCTTAGGGGTAACCCAAGTTGGACGAGAAGACCCCATAGCTCTCTCAGACCTGCGCTCTCGTAGGCGTCGATCGATCTGGATAGCTAGATCGATTAAAGCATTTAAAGTCTGTGGTGTACCCACCCTGGCCAGTTCATCCTTCAGAGGATCAGAGAGTCCCAACCGAAATTGATAACGGAGAGCCGCATCGTTCCAGTTAGTATCCGCACTCCACTTTCTGAATCCAGCCACATAATCCTCTGCTGCTCTGCGACCTTGTTGAAGGGAGTGTAGAGCCGCCTCTGCAGTTACAGATAGCTGGGGGTCATCATATAACTGGCCTAGTGCGTCAAAGAAAGTGGAGAGGTTGGTCAGAGATATGTCCTTTTGCTCTAAGAGGCGATGGGCCCAGGTTTGGGGGTCACCAGAGAGTAGAGAAATCACGTAGCCCACCTTTGTAGCCTCCAGGGAAAAGGTACGTGGCTGAAGAGCAAAAAATAGTTCGCAGGAGTTGCGGAAGGCTCTGAACTTATGGCGATTTCCAAAGAAACGTTCAGGTGTGGGAACCTTAGGTTCCGGAGGGAGCATCACCACCGTTGAGGAAGGCCCAACTGAAGGAGCAGGAGCAGAGGAAGCTCCCTGGGCCCCAATGGGGTTAGACAGGGTTAACACTCGTTCCTCCAGTCTGGTGTATCCTTGCTGCAGATTTTTGACTGCTTCAGTCAATCCTGCCAGGTGTGCCTCCATGGGAGACGTTCCCTGCTCAGGCTCAGACATGGCTGTCTGCTACTGTCACGTACCTGGTAGGTTGTGAGCCTGAAGTGCAGGAAAAGACCTCCCTTACAGCTCCCACTCCCGTTCCCCTGGAATGGAGACAGAGGGCCAGGAGTGAAGAGTGGTATGGGTGCCTGGCAGGATCAACAGTTGCTGAAAGTCCAGTAGTGGTGGCACCCTCTGGAGTCAGTAGTCTGAGGAGTAGACTGAGGACAGAGACTGGAATGCAGGACTGGAACCAGGAACAACAGCAGGTAATAGCAGACTGGAAGCTGGACTGGAACAACAGCAGAAGATAGCCTGGAACACTGGACTGGAACCAGGAACAACAGCAGGTAATAGACTGGAACGCTGGACTGGAACACAGCAGAAGGTAGCCTGGAACGCTGGACTGGAACACAGCAGAAGGTAGCCTGGAACGCTGTACTGGAACCAGGAACAACAGCAGGTAATAGCAAACTGGAAGCTGGACTGGAACCAGGAACAACAGCAGGTAATAGACTGGAACGCTGGACTGGAACACAGCAGAAGATAGCCTGGAACGCTGGGCTGGAACACAGCAGAAGGTAGCCTGGAACGCTGGACTGGAACAGCAGAAGGTAGCCTGGAACGCTGGACTGGAACCAGGAACAACAGCTGGTAATAGCAAACTGGAAGCTGAACTGGAACCAGGAACAACAGCAGGTAATAGCAGACTGGAAGCTGATGAACACAGCGGAGGGTCAACAAGCCGGTGGTCAGTAATGTTCAGACAGCAGAGGTACCAGGGGTAATGCAGAGGGATGGTCAGGCAAGCCAAGAGGGTCTGGTGCAGGCAGATAGCAGGATCGTCAAACAGGAAGCCGGGTCAGATAACAGGAAACACAGATCAGATCAGGTAACACTCACAGAACGCTGTAGAGCAGACAGCGGGGATGGAGTGTGACAGGCAGGTTTAAATAGCCCGCCTGACACCAGCGGGAGTGCGCGCGCGCGTGCCCGTGCGTGACCGCACCCGTGAATGCGCGCGCATGCGCAATGGAACCCGTGGCCGGGTTCCCGTGCGCCTGGGACGCCGGTTACTGGCAGGATCTTCGTGACAGTATCTGATGTAGTGTGGTGTTGCAAAACAAAAAATACATCATGTCCGGAAGGCCACCAAGGAAAGGCAGACACCCACAGGCCACTAAAAGAGCGCAAGCAGCCTCTGTGTCTATAGTCAACAGTGGTGGTTGTGGATCCTCTGCAGGTGGCCGTGGGGCACGCTTGTCCTTTTTTTCTGCTGATGGCCATGTTATTGAGCCAGAGCATGCAGAAGAGTTGGTGGAGTGGATAACAAAGCCGTCCTCATCCTCCACATACTCTGTCACCCAGGCTCAGAGTAGTTTGTGAGGAGGCACAACTCCAAAGACGCAGGATGTCCTCTAGGGGCAGCTTAAGGGCAGCCACCCTATTGCATCACACTGCAGAGCTCTGCAGGTTCAGGGCTCTGCTGACTCACCGCTGACTTTTAAAAGTTCCTTGGTGTGGGCCTTTTCAGACACGTGTGCAGCAGATCGCACCGTTGCTGTTTGCAACCTATGTCTGAAGCAGATCAAGCGTGGCCAGAACAGCAGCCACTTGGGCACCACATGCTTGACCAGACATATGACGACCTACCATGTAGTCTGTTGGCAACAGCACTTGAAAGACCCACATCAAAGAAAAAGGCGGACTTCTCCCTGCTCCTCATCTGGGATCTCCAACCCTACTATACCTCCAGTCCTCTCAAAAACCTGCACTGAGAGGAATGAAGGTATAGCAATAGGTGTCCCAAGTATTTGCAGCCAATCTGATAGCAGTATGCCACCATCTGATTTTTAGCAGGCAAATTCCCCTACCCCAGTTGCTAAACCTCAAAAAGAAATTCGGTCCTAGCCATCCACATGCTCAGCGTCTAAATGCTAGCTTGGCCAAATTGCTAGCACTACAACTGCTGCCTTTTCAGCTGGTAGACTGCCCCCTTTCATGAATTTGTGGAATGTGCTGTACCTCAGTGGCAGGTTCCAAAATGCCATTTCTTTTCACGGAAGGCCATTCCGGCTTTCTACCGCCATGTGGAAGGCAATGTTTTGGCCTCATTAGGCAGGGCAGTCAGCAGTAAGGTTCATATTACCACTTTCCTTCACGGAACACTGAGTAACTCTGCTGGCAGCTGGGAAGGATGCAGGATGGGGTTCAGTGTTGTTGGAGCTTGTTCCGCCACCACGCCTCCAAAATGTTAGTGGGGATTCTGCCACAGCTCTCTCCTCCACCCCCTCCTCTTCTGCTTCCTCTATGGCCTCTTCTGCAGACTTTTCCTCTGAACCAGCAGTGCTCCGTAAGAATTCAAGGGGCTACGCAAGCAGTCTGGCTAAAAGATGCCATGCAGTGCTTGAGTTGGTCTGCCTAGGGGACAGGAGCCACACTGGGTCAGAGATTCTGTCAGCTCTGCAGGGGCAGGCTCAGAGGTGATTGACGCCACGCCATCTTCAGCCAAGAATGGTTGTATGCGACAATGGCACCAATCTTCTCTCCGCCCTCCGACAGGGACACTTGACCCATGTTCCATGTTTAGCACATGTCTTGAATTTGGTGGAGCAGGGGTTCTTGAGCAGGTACCCAGGCTTACAGGATCTCCTGAGGCAGGCCAGAAAAGTCTGTGGTCATTTTTGCCTGTCATACAATGCCAGTGCTTGGCTGGCTGACATTCAAAGGAAATGCAACCTGCCCACCAACTGCCTCATTTGTGACATGCCCACCAGATGGAATTCAATGTTGGCAATGCTGCAGCAGCTGCACACACAGCAGAGGGCCATCAATGAGTACCTGTGCGAGTATGGCACCAGGAAAGGGTCAAGGTTGCCTGGCTTCTTTTCGCCACACCAGTGGCTACTGATCAAGTATGCATGCACTGTCTTGTCACCATTTGAGGAGGCCACAAGGATGGTGAACAGCGACAATGCAGGCATCAGTGACATTGTCCCTCTAGTCTTCCTGTTGGAGCACATGCTTAGTGGAATCATGAACAGGGCACTTGAGGCAGAACAACAGGAGGAAGAGGAGGACTTCTTTACCTCTCAAGGCCCCCCTTTATCCAGATAGCATTCCTGCGGTCCCGCCAAACACACAGGAAGAAGAGGAGGAGGATTGTGTCAGCATGGATGTAGAGGATAACACTCAGCAGCAGGCTTCAATGGATGGTTTTCAGTCCCCAGAAACCCAAGGAGTTGTACATGGCTAGGAGGTGGTAGTTACTGATCTTGTGATCCTTAGAGAGCCAGAGGACTCAAAATCAAATGCCTCTGCAAACTTACGCTGCATGGCCTCCCTGATTTTGCAAAGCCTGCAAAAGGACCCTAGGATTCATGGTATCAAGGAGAGGGATCATTACTGGCTGGCAACCCTTCTTGATCCACGTTACAAGGGTAAGATTGCAGAACTCATCCTGCCTTCGCAGAGGGAGTAGAGGATGAAACATCTTCAGGAGGCCTTGAAGAAAGGTTTGTGCAACGCATTTCCAGACCCTGGGAGGTTATAAATTCCTGGTGCTGTACAACGTGTTGCTGAGGCTTTGTTCAGTCAGAGGAAGAGCGGTGGAGAAGGTGGCCAGCTGACCAATGCCTTTAAACAATTTTTTAATCCTCAGCGCCAAGCTCTGATCGGTTCAAGCAACCATGCTTGATTACATGGTGCAGGAATATTTGGGGGGCAAAAGCAGACTTGGAGACCTTTCCAACAGAGTATCCATTGGGTTACTGGGTCTTGAGGTTGGACCACTGGCCAGAACTTGCTCAATATGCAATTGAGCTACTGGCCTGTCCTGCATCCAGCATGCTTTCTGAATGCACATTCAGTGCTGCTGGAGGGTTTGTAACGGTTTAAAGAGTGCGCCTGTCCACAGACCCTGTTGATAGGCTCACATTCATAAAAATGAATCAGTCTTGGATCAGCAGCTATCAAGCACCTGATGCTGATGTAACTGATTGAATTTGCTATGGATCTGGGATCCCTTGAAGACTGCCTATGCTGACTATCCTATTCCTCCTCAATCTTGATGATGCTAGCTTCCAACAATATTTTTGGTTTAGGGCACCACCACCCAATGCCCAATTTTTCTGCCCCTGTTTAACAGGGGCATGTAATTACAATTTTTTATATAATATTTCACAGCAGGGCCCATTCCTGCACCCAACAAGATTATCTGTGAGGGGTTACAGTGTTGTGGCACCACCACCACCGCCCAAGGCCCAATTATTTTGCCCCTGTTTAACAAGGGCATGTCATTACAATTCTTGATATAATATTTCACAGCAGGGCATGTTCCTGGGCACAACAAGAGTGACTGTGTGGGCTTACAGTGTTCTGGTACCAGCAACACCAGAGTATATAGGGCAGGCTGTATAGTATACAGTACCTTGCAAAAGTATTCACCCACTTGGCATTTTTTGTGTTTTGTTGCCTCACAACCTGGAATTAAGATGGATTGTTTGAGGATTTGCATCATTTAATTTACAGAACATGTCCACAACTTTGAAGATATTTTTTTTTATTGTGAGGCAAACAACCAATAGGACAAAATAACAGAAAAAGTCAATGTACATAACTATTCACCTCCCTAAAGCCAATACTTTGTAGAGCCACATTTTGTAGCTATCACAGCTCTAAGTTGCTTTGGATACAGTAAGTCTCTATGATCTTACCACTGGGATTTTTGCCCATTCCTCCTTGCAAAACTGCTTCAGCTCCTTCAAGTTGGATGGTTTGCGCTTGTGAACAACAATCTTTAAGTCTGACCACAGATTTTCTATTGGATTGAGGTCTGGGCTTCCAATTCATTTACATGTTTCCCCTTAAACCACTTAAGTGTTGCTTTATCAGTGTGTTTGGAGTCATTGTCCTGCTGGTGAACCTCCATCCTAGCCTCAAATCACACACAGAGTGGTACAGGTTTTGGACAAGGAATGGGTCTGGCCCCTGGGCAGGGTTGCGCTGGGAACAAGGTTAATGGCAAAGTCAAAAGGCCCGTGAGGAGGAAGTACCTCAGCCGATTTTTTGCAGAATACATCCCAAAACTCACTATATGCAGCAGGAAGAACAGGAGATACTGATGTGGTGGTCACAGGAATTTTCTCCTTTGGGGTAACCTTGAGAAGGCAGGATGAAAAACAAGAGGGACCCCAAGCCAGGATCTGCCCAATAGTCCAATCAATGTGTGCAGAGTGGAGCTGTAACCAAGGAAGGCCCAAATCAATGGGGGTTGAGAATTTAGGTAGCCCAAGAAAGGAAATCCACTCCTGGTGCAATACCCCTATAGACATCTTGACAGGGAGGGTGTGGAAGCGGATGGGCCCCCCAGGAAGAACAGTACCATCAATCGTTGTGACCACCAGCGGAGTGGTGAGAGGCGAAAGTGGAATTTTCATGGAAGACGCAGTTCCCCAGTCCATGAAATTTCCAGCGGCTCCGGAATCCAGGTAGGCCGCGACTGCATGAGGGGAGGCGTTGACATGGAGGAGCACAGAAAGAAGGAGATGGGATGATGAAGGTGATTTTCCTAGGTCCAATATGCCACCTTCCAAATGTATTAGACCCAAGTTTCTTGGATGTAGAGAGCAGGTGTCCCCAAAATGACCTTTGCCCCCACAGTAGAAACACAAGCCCATAGTTCTGCACCTAACACGCTCTTCAGGAGGTAACCTAGTCCAGTCCAGCTGCATACGATCCACAGCTGGCGAGGGATGCCCTACGCATAGAGGAGAGGGGAGCTCTGGCTGGCTAAGAACCATGGAGTACTGACGTCTTTCCTCTAGGGTCTTGAAGCAAATATTGATCTGATTGCAGAGGGAGATGACATCATCCAGACCTAAGGGAATGGTTCTTCCTGCCAACTCACCCTTCATTTAGAGAGGCCTTGTAAAAAGGTTTCAACTAAGGCCTCATTATTCCGGCTCAGCGGTTAAAATGCGAAAGTGAAGGGCATACTGTCCCACCGAAGAAGACTCTTGACAGAGACATAAAAGGGTAATGGCCGCGGAAGAGACACAGCCTGGTTCCTTGAAAATATTCTGGAAGAGTTTCAGGAAGTTAGACAAGCTGAAGAGCACTGGATCATTCCTCTCCCACAGAGGGGCAGCCCAGGCTAAAGCTGATTGGTCAGGAGGGAGATAATATAGGCTACTCTTGCTCAATCAGAGGAAAAGTTTTGAGGCTGAAGCTCAAAATGGATGGTGCACTGACTAAGGAACCCCCTGCAGGCCTTGAAGTCATCAGAGTAACGAGAAGGAGCTGTTAGATGCAAGGAATTTGTGGTAGAGACCATAAGCGGAGTAGGTACAACCGCAGGTTGCGATTGAGGTTGTTGAACCTGGGATCCAAAGGAGGCCTGAAGCTGTTCAATGCGGGAGGCCAAACCTTGAAGGAATTGCATCACTTGGGTCTGATTAGACTCCTGTGTCTAGAGTCTGTGGACTACGCCCGCCAGCTGGTCAACGGGTCCATGGCCCGAGCAAACTGTCAGGTCACCTGAGGCCAGGTGACAGATACATACCGTTGTGGTCAGGAGTGCACCGATAAGGTAGTGGACCCTATGGCTGACTGCTGCGGATGGAACTCTGGGTGGTTTGGGAAAGCAGGTCCACTGCAGCACCAACACGAATCCCACTGGGAGCTAGAGCATAATATTCCCCAGGGCGTGGAGTCTAAGAGCCAGCAGGTATTCACCAGAGCCTCTAGTGGTGAGAATGGACTGTGCTGCACCTGGATCCAGGTCGCAGCCCCCAGGGTCTCCCAGCTCACGCTCACGACAGGCTACAGGAGAATAGAGATGAAGCAGCAGCTCAGGACAACAAGGGATAATCAAGAGATAAGCCAAAGGTCGAGGCAACTAGCAGACAAGGATAGACAGAGAACATGCCAAAGGTCAGGGTAACAAGCAGGCAGGGGTAGTCAAAGAACAAGCCAAGATCTGTAACAGAAACAGACGTACAGCACACAGCAAACAGGAGACAGGAAACCAAACGCACAATATTTCTCAGGCAAGGCAGACTTGGACAGCACAGTGTTAAATAGTGTATCCTGTAGAGGGTAGGGTGGAGCCACGCTGAGGGAAGATTACTTAACTATGCAGGTGTGAGAGTGCAGGCCCAAGGCTGATACACAGACCAGAGGTAAGCAGACAGACAGGGCATGAAGGTATTACTGGCGATTTATGACAACAGGAAGGCGTTGACCAGCTGATCTCTATCACACACCCTGCATCAGCTACCCTCAGCTGGTCAACTCCTTCCTGTCATGACCTAAAGTCTGATCATGAAGTAAGGCAGAAATAATTGAGCAGTGTGTTTAAACAGCTATGAAGAGAGTGAGGTATGCCTGTGTAGAATTAATGGAAAGCCGTTTTATTTTTGCAAAAGAAGTACATTAATGCTTACTGGTACATAGGGGATCTGGAATTTAGAAAAGAAAAAGGTGAACTTAGCCTTTAAGCTTGCCAGCGGAGACAAAGTAATTCCTCTCTGGCCAGTCCCTAGTCTGCTCTGCAAAGTGCAAATATATGTCCAGTTGGCCTCATAGGCGACTCTCATCCTGACTTCATTACCTGAGCTGGTAAGAAGAATCAGCCTGGTAAAGTGTATGCCATGCCAATTTGTTTTCTAGTTTTGGATAATGTTCTGTCTCTGCTCTGTTACCCCATGGCTTGTGTGCAGCTTGACATGCAGTTCATATGCTTCAATAAGTCAGATCTTATGTACAGATCTTTACATTTATTGAAAAGAACAAGGTGGGGTGAAACTTAGAACAAAATAAAAAGATACAAAGATACATACAATACACTAAGAACACATAAATTCAACATTCAAACAATGTCTTCTACCACTAAAATGTATGGCAGATGCTGGGTACAAGTCAGTCCAGTCCTTACCAGCGAGGCTGCCGCTATGGAAATGGATGTTCCTCCAGGCTTAACACGTGTCCAAGAGGGTAGCTGGTTCACATCACATCCACATGCTTTTTGTTCCTCTGAGTGAGAAATCATGACACAGATGCACAGTAGGTTCAAAACTGATTTAGGCACTAACATGAGATATATATTAACAATGTGTGATGAGTGCATATTGACCATTAGGTGGAGCCCAAAACAAAATTCACGAACAATAGCCGAGGCATGACCCTCCTCGACTGGTATTGATCCATACAACTGTTTGAATTTTCTGCATTAAGGTAAAAAACTCCCTACTATCTTTCGCATCACTAAACACTTATCTGACTCGCATCACCACTCCAGCGCTGTTATGGCTGAAGCACCGCTCCTCTCACTTCCCGATCTCACAGGAAACACTGAGCCATAGGCTCCTGCTGCTGTCATTCAAACTCCTGTGAGGAGAGACCAGGGGCGTGGCTTACCAGTGCTGTGTGTGTATATGGACATACAAAGCCTGGTGTGGGAGAATGTACGCATGGGTGCCCTAACAGCACACATCAGGAGGCACCCAGAGGAAGGAGGAGTGGACAGCACTGGGGTCGACTACCAAAGATGAGGTAAGGGATCGCTGAAGAACATTCATTCAATAGAAAAAATAGCCTAACCTTCTGACGAAACCATAAGAGGAAATAGTATGAGAGAGATATCTGCACTTTTTACAAAGTGTATGCAGATTCTTGTGTGAACAACTGAATGAGTGAGTATTCAGCCAAGCAAACCAGCTACAGTGGGAAGTTAAACATTTAGCAGCAGCACAGCTTCCAACTATCCCTGATTTTGAGGGACTGTCCCAGATTTGCCTTCGTCCCTCTATATGATTGTATATAAAATGCACTTTTTATCTATAAAAAAGTGTTTCCCAATGCTAAACTTTTCATCTAATTTCACAATTGCTGCATTTGTACATTTCAAAAGCCAATATAAATAACGTGTAGTGGTAAAAAAAGCACTTGTGGGTTTAACAGATCCTTTTTTTTTTTTTTTTTTTTTTTTTTTGTATAATTATACTTTAGGGGGCATGGCAGGGGTGTGTCCTATGCCTACATACTTTTAATAATAATAATAGTTGTCCCTTGTTCCCATCTCAAAAAGTTGGGAGGTATGCAACAGTATTACTACCACTGCTACTACAAATGTGACATCTTCCTGCTCGGGGCTCCTGGTTGTCAGGAAACTCATCCTTGTCCAGTATATCCAGCTGTCAGCCAGGCATCTTGCCTGCAAGTTGAATGTAAACAAATGGTTGGGAAATAGTTTAACCGCTTGCCATCCACGCTATGGCCGAATGACGGCCACAGCGCGGACCTGAATTCCCGGGAGGCCGTCATATGACGGCCTCCCCTGTGCATGCGCTCTGCGTGCGCTGTGATCACCGAGTCACTGAGACTCGGCTGATCACCGATCCGAGTAAGGGGCCGGTCCCGGCCCCTTACCATGTGATCAGCTGTCAGCCAATGACAGCTGATCACATGACGTAAACAAAAGATCGGTAATCGTTTTTTTTTTTTCTACTCACGCTGATAGCGTGAGTAGAAAAAAAAGCCGATCACCGGCTCAGATGAGAGGGACAAAGGTCCCGAAGTGGAAGAGGCACATCTGCCTCATTTTTGCCAGCTAACAGTGCCACCTAACAGTGCCCACAAGTGCCACCTAACAGTGCCACCAGTAGTGCCAATCAGTGCCACCTAACAGTGCTGCCTATCAGTGTAACAGATCAGTGCCCATTATTGCCACCCATCAGTGCCCATCACTGCCACCCATCAGTGCCCATCACTGCCACCCATCAGTGCCCATCAGTGCCGCCTCATCAGCGTACATCAATGAAGGAGAAAAATTACCTGTTTTAATTTTTTTATAACAAAATATAAAAAAATATTTTATTTTGTTTTTAAAAATTCAGTATTTTTACATTTTTTTTAACAAAAAATAAAAACCGCAGAGATGATCAAATACCACCAAAAGAAAGCTCTATTTGTGGGGAAAAAATGATAAAAATTTCATTTGGGTACAGTGTTGTATGACCGCGCAATTGTCATTCAAAGTGCATCAGTGCTGAAAGCTGAAAATTGGTCTGGATAGGAGGGGGGTTTAAGTGCCCAGTAAGCAGGTGGTTAAAAAACATAACAAAAAAAAGTGTTTTCCCTCCCTAAATTCATGCCAGGCCCTTCAGTTCAAGTTTTGATTTTAAGAGGAAGCCTATGAAAGAAAGAAAGAAAAAAAGCAAAAATTCATACCAGACCCTTATCTAAGCTTGCAGCCTGGCTGACCAGGAAAGTGTGTGTGTGTGAGTGTGAGGGGCATTCATTTCCCCTCTTCCTGAACCATACCAGGCCACATTCTCTCAACATGAGGGTGGTACCTTTCCAGGGGGCTCTCCTGGCAAAGCACCTTGTCCCTATGCAGTTGCAGTCTCTGTATAACTCTCATGACATGTTGTTATTATTATTATTATTATACAGGATTTATATAGCGCCAACAGTTTGCGTGGCACTTTACAACATGGGGCAGACAGTACACTTACAATACAAAACAATACAGGAGGGATCAGAGGGCCCTGCTCGTTAGAGCTTACAATCTAGAAGGGAGGGTCAAGTGGAAACAAAAAAGGAATAACTGTGGGGGATGAGCTGATGGAAAAAAAATGAAAATACAGTTATTAGGTGTGGGTAGGATAGGCTTCTCTGAAAAGAAGGGTTTTCAGGGATCTTCTGAAAGCTAATAAAGTAGGAGATAAGCGGACAGATTGGGGTAGGGCATTCCATAGGATTGGAGAGGCTTTGGAAAAGGCCTGGAGGCGAGAATGGGAGGAGGTAACAAGGGAGCTAGAGAGCAGGAGGTCTTGAGAGGAACGAAGAGAGCGAGTAGGTTGGTATTAAGAGACTAAGCTAGGGATGTAGCTGGGGGCGAAATTGTGGATGGCTTTGTACGTAGTTGTTAGAATTTTGAATTAATTCTTTGGCCGAGCGGAAGCCAGTGGAGGGATTGACAGAGAGGAGTGGCAGACAGAGCGATTGGTAAGGTGGATGAGTCTGGCAGCGGCATTCATTATGGATTGAAGAGGTGATAGACTATGTAGAGGTAAGCCAAGGGAGTTGCAGTAGTCGAGGCGAGAGATGACCAGCGAGTGAATTAAGAGCTTTGTTGTGTCATTGGTTAGAAAGGGGCGTATTTTGGAGATGTTGCGGAAGTTGAGGCGGCAGGATTTGGACATTGATTGGATGTGTTGCTTGAAGGAGAGTTCAGAGTCTAGGACTACACCTAGAACCTTGGCATGTGGGGATGGGCTTATAGTTGTGCCATCGATTTTGACAGAGAGATCAGGGGAAGAGGCATATGGGGGAGGAAAAATTATAAGTTCCTTTTTGGCTAGATTGAGTTTAAGGAAGTGGTGTGACATCCAGACTGATATATCAGAGTAAATTACTGATGCTTGAGGAGACAGAGGGAGTGAGCTGAGGGGTAGAGAAATAGATTTGGGTGTCGTCAGCATAGAGGTGGTATTGGAAGCCATGGGAGGCTATCAGTTGACCCAGGGAGGCAGTGTAGATTGAAAACAGTAGAGGTCCAAGAACAGAACCCTGAGGGACCCCAACAGAGAAAGGAAGAGGAGAGGAGGAAGTAGTTATAAGAAAACGCTAAAGGTGCGGTTGGATAAGTAGGAAGAGAACCAGCGAAGTGTACAGTCACGGAGACCAAAGGCGTGTAGTTTTTTGAGGAGGAGGGGGTGGTCAACCGTATCAAGGGCAGCAGAGAGGTCCAGGAGTAGGAGTAGGAGTACAGAATAGTACAGAATAGTGTCGATTGGTTTTGGCCGTTAGTAGATCGTTTGTTAGTTTTAGGAGAGCAGTTTCTGTGGAGTGTTGAGGACGAAATCCAGACTGAAGGGGATCAAGAAGGCCATTATCAGCGAGGTGGACGCTCAGTCGGTTGTAGACCAGACGTTCGAGGAGTTTGGATAAGAAGGGGAGCAAGGAGATGGGGCGTAGGTTGTTAAGATTGGATGGGTCCAGTGAGGGCTTTTTAAGTATGAGTCTGACAAGTGCATGTTTTAGAGAGCTAGGTAAGATGCCAGAAGCGAGGGAGAGATTGAAGATGTGGGTTAGAGAGTGTAGTATAGGGCCAGAGGGTGAACGTAGCATTTGTGAGGGAACAGGATCCAGAGGGCAGGTGGTAAGGTGGACATTAGCAAGTAGTTTAGCAACTTCATCTGTAGTGGTGGGGTTGAAAGAGGGAAATAATGATTGTGCCTGTGAGCATGAAGTGTAAAGCGTGGAGGGTGTCGGCACAGTAGAGATCTCAGCGCGAATAGTATCAATCTTCTGTTTGAAGTGATTGGCGATCTCCTGTGCAGTGAGTGAGTTGGCGGGTGGAGGCGGTGGAGGACGAAGTAGAGAGTTGAAGGTGGAGAAGAGTTCACGGGGACAGGATGATAAGTTGCTAATGAGAGTGGTAAAATAGGTCTGCTTGGCAGAGAGGAGGCTGAAATTGTATTTTTGGAGGGCAGATTTATATTGGTTGAAATCTCTCTGGGACTTAGTCTTACGCCACAGGCGCTCCAGAGCACGACTACTTTTTTTCAGACTTCTAGTATCATCTGTTTGCCAAGGTTGAAGGGGTCTGGGTTGATTCTGTGTGTAGTGAGGGGGGCTAGTGAGTTCAGTGAGGCTAGAAGTGAAGCGTTGTACACAGAAGTGGCTAGGTTGGTGCAGGATAGGGGTGAGATTTTGTCGTAGAGGTTGTTGATAGCAGAGTAAAGAAGAGAAGGGTTGAGATGACGTAGGTTTCTGCGGGTAACTTTAAGGTGGTTGGAGGGCGAGGAGGTGAAGGAAAGGGAGAGAGTGAAACTAATGTGGGGATCAGAGAGAGGCAGTGGATAGTTAGAGAGGTTGCATGGAGTGCAAAGGTGAGAGAACACGAGGTCAAGGATATTGCCTTCTGAGTGAGTTGGAGCATGTATCCACTGCTTCGGGTCAAAGGAGGATGTTAGGCTAAGAAGTTTGGAAGTGGAAGGAGTGTTAGTATTAATAGGGATGTTGAAGTCCCCGAGAATGATAGTGGGGATTTCAGAAGAAAGAAAGTAAGGTAGCCAGGCAGAGAAGTCTTCAAGAAAGGTTGATACTGGTCCAGGGGGCCTGTAGATCACAGCTATCCTTAGAGAAATTGGAGTGAAAAGACAAATGCAGTGTGCTTCGAAAGAAGAGAGTGACAGAGAGGGAGGTGGCTGAAGTACCTGAAAGGTGCTATGTGGGGCTAGAAGGATTCCGACACCTCCTCCCTTACGTCCGCTGGATCTGGGGGAGTGAGTCCAGAGAAGACCACCATGGGATAGGGCAGCAGAAGATGCAGTGTCGGATTCATGGAGCCAGGTTTCAGTAATGGCGAGTAGGTTAAATGAGTTGGCAATAAAGAAGTCATGGAGAGAGGTGAGCTTGTTGCAGACAGAGCGGGAGTTCCAAAGGGCACAAAGGGCCTTCGCTGAAGTGCAGAGTCAGAAGTGCATTTCACTTATAGAAATTGCCGCTTTGAGAAAGAGCCAAGTTGCAAATGTGTACCCCCTGCAAATGCTTCCCCCAAGAGAAGCTTATATATATATATATATACTGATAGGGGTAGGGTGTGGGTGGATTTCAATTAGCAATCAAGAGGTTATAAAGCTTGGCTGGTTAATAGGGCAAAATTCTTAAGTCACAAACAGATTAGCAAGAGGGCACTAAAGTTAAGAGGGCCATAATTTTGGGTAAGACAAGGGAGATAATAAAGCATTGTAATGTGGACAGGTCTACAGACAGTTAAGTAAAAATAACATACCAGCATTATTAGAGACACATAAGAAAAAAGATAGCAGTGTTTCAGTTTTTGGCTGGAGTTGCAACAGTAGGAACATACCAGACTTAAGAGACATAGGAAACAGTTTTCACTAATGCGATTCTGGCTGGAGTTGCAGCAGTAGGAGCATACCTGTGGGAGGACAAAGATGATATTTTCAGATCAGACAGTCAGATGATGAGTGATAAGTGCAGAGTCAGAAGTGCATTTCACTTATAGAAATCGCCACTTTGAGAAAGAGCCAAGTTGCAAATGTGTACCCCCACTTATTAAAGTGAAGACAGCGGATTATGACAAAAAGGAAACTAGCAATGTCAAAAGAAGGTTAGCAATGGTAGCCAACATATTACAGGTTTTCTTCTACTTCAGACCATCCCTGAAAACTAATATCTTCACAGAGAAGCCTATCTGGCCCACATTTAACAACTGTACATTTATTTTCTCCATCAGCCCATCCCCCACAGTTGTTACCTCTTGTATCTCTTGACCCTCCCTCTTAGATTGTAAGCTTTAACAATCAGGGCCCTCTGATTCCTACTGTATTAAAGTGTATTGTATTTGTACTGTCTACCCTCAAGTTGTAAAGCGCTGCCTAAACTGTCGGCGCTATATAAATCCTGTATAATAATAATACCCCAGACAACATCTAAATTTAAGGAGTAACTCCACTATTGTTGAGAAAAAAACATTCCCCTCTGGGTGATCTATGTACAGTGCCTTAAAAAAGTATTCAAACCCCTTGAAATTTTCCACATTTTGTCATGTTACAACCAGAAACTTAAATGTATTGTATTGGGATTTTATGTGAGTTACCAACACAAAGTGGCACATAATTGTGATGTGGCAAGAAAATGATAAATGTTTTTAAAATTTTTTTACAAATATATATGTGAAAAGTGTGGCATGCATTTGTATTCAGCTCCCCGAGTCAATACGTTGTAGAACCACCTTTCACTGCAATTTACAGCTGCAAGTCTTTTTTTGGGTATGTCTCTACCAGCTTTGCACATATAGAGAGTGACATTTTTGCCCATTCTTCTTTGAAAAATAGAGAGAAAATTTTTTTCAGGGGAAAGGGTCCCACTGAGAAGAGACACAGGCGGACCATGCTGCTTAATAAGGGATACATTTTATTAGAAATATATATTTAATACAAAAGGGGCCAAGACCAGGTACCCACCACCAACACCAAGATCATATTAAAAATAGACAACGTTGTCTGTTTAAGAGCAGCTGCATCACGCTTCAACCATGCATGCACACACCTGTAACAAGGCTATTGTTAATGGGATTAAGTAATATTTGTGGATCAGATTAATGATTTCAGTGACATGCACCATACATAGCAAAGTCCGTCCAGTCACTGTATTTAAATAGAGACCCTTTTAACAAAAAAACCCTGTTTAGAGGGTAGTTGATTGAGTCAAGTTGCTAGTTCCACAGAGACCGCCTTAGAGTTGTAACAAGACATAGCTGTCAGTGTGGAGAGATGATTATAGTCCACAGTTAGTATCCAGTCCAAAGACACAGAAATACAGTTTCCCAGAATGGAATTGCATGTATTCACAGGTTCTAACTGTTGCAAAAACAATAGCTCAATGACGTTGTTTATGAAGTTGGCTAATACTGGCTGAGAAGTAACAAAAAGCAGGATGCAAAGTAAAAGGAGGCAGTTAAAGGACCTATGGTCCGCTCACCCGACCATTCATGGAGCGATATAATCACAGTCCTGTACTATCTTTCTCCAGTCCGGGGGGCTGTTTGTGCCGTCTTGTATGCTCCGTTTGTTGAGCGGGGTCCGTGGGGCTCCAGTGAGCAGTTTGCTGTCAGCACTATATAAGTGTCAAGTCCTCTGGGCCACCATCCGCTTATCAGCCAAAGTAGTCACCGCTGGCTTCAGGCAATCAACTGCACATGCACAGGCGTGATGAAATACGTCATCCACGACTCATAGAGCGTCTCTGTCGTGATGCCAAATCCGACATGTTTCACCAGGGACTCTGGTTTTTTCAAGCATCCTTGAATAAACCAGAGTTATGGTCGGGTGAGCGGACCATAGGTCCTTTAACTGCCTCCTTTTACTTTGCATCCTGCTTTTTGTTACTTCTCAGCCAGTATTAGCCAACTTCATAAACAACATCATTGAGCTATTGTTTTTCCAACAGTTAGGACCTGTGAATACATGCAATTCCATTCTGGGAAACTGTATTTCTGTGTCTTTGGACTGGATACTAACTGTGGACTATAATCATCTCTCCACACTGATAGCTATGTCTTGTTACAACTCTAATTAAGGCTGTCTCTGTGGGACTAGCAACTTGACTCAATCAACTACCCTCTAAACAGGTTTTTTTTGTTAAAAGGGTCTCTATTTAAATACAGTGACTGGACAGACTTTGTTATGTATGGCGCATGTCACTGAAATCATTAGTCTGATCCACAAATATTACTTAATCCCATTAACAATAGCCTTGTTACAGGTGTGTGCATGCATGGTTGAAGCGTGATGCAGCTGCTCTTAAACAGACAGCGTTGTCTATTTTTAATATGATCTTGGTGTTGGTGGTGGGTACCTGGTCTTGGCCCCTTTTGTATTAAATATATATTTCTAATAAAATGTATCCCTTATTAAGCAGCATGGTCCGCCTGTGTCTCTTCTCAGTGGGACCCTTTCCCCTGAAAATTTTTTTTCTCTCTATAGTATTTTAGGCACAGAGACCGCACTTATTATTATTATTGGTGAGCCTGCAAATTTTGGGACATCACACAGGTATATTGAACACCCAGTGTTTTGTTTACTAATAGTGACTATTGATCTCCAACCAAAATTTTTTTATTTCTTTGCAAAATAGCTCAAGCTCTGTCAGATTGAATGGAGAGTATCTATGAACAGCTATTTTCAAGTCTTGAAATTCTCAATTGGATTTAGGTCTGCACTTTGACTGGGCCATTTTAACACATGCATATGCTTTGATCTAAACCATTCCATTGTAGCTCTGGCTGCATGTTTAGGGTCGTTGTCCTGCTGAACTTCTGCCCTAGTCCCAAGTCTTTTGCAGACTCTAACAGGTTTTCTTCTACAATTGCTCTGTTTTCGGCTCCATCCATCTTCCCATCAACTCTGACCTGAAGAAGAGCATCCCCAGAACATGATACTGCCATCACCATGTTTCAGAGTGGGGATGGCGTGTTCAGGGTGCAGTGTTCTCGCAAACTACAAATGGGACTTCTTTTGGCTTTCTTTCAACAATGGCTTTCTTCTTGCCACTCTTCCATAAAAGCCAGATTTGTGGAGTGCACGACTAATAGTTGTCCTGTGGATAGATTATCCCACCTGAGCTGTGGATCTCTGCAGCTCCTCCAGAGTTACCATGGCTGCTTCTCTGATTAATACTCACCTTTCCCGGCCTGTCAGTTTAGGTGGACGGCCATTTCTTGGTAAATTTTACCAGAAATAAGGGCCTCTTTCCCTCAACCCTCACCGGGTGGTTGTGGAGGTCTGTGGACAGTCGAAATCTGGAACCTCCCTTTAAAAATAGGGGGGCAATATACTGCCCCCTAAATGTAAATAATTATGGGTTACAAAGTACCCCTACTAAATCACAAAAAAATGCAAATAGTAATAAAACACAGTTTTTGTCAAGTCCTTTTAATTAATAAAAACATAGTTCCATGTCAATCATGTGGGAAGGAGGCTCCCCCGACTTGCCAACGGAAAAACACCCACTGCCCAAACACTTCCAATCAAGTCGCTTCACTCCTACTAAATGACATCTCCTGGTCCCTGCTGTCATAATGTAAACAAGTGGGGGGGGTTCTCCTGGGTGATGTAATTGACGATATACAGTATGGACATGACAGTATTTGGTCAGTGATGTTATGGGAATATGTCCACATATGGTCAATTATTTCACCTTGGAGACCATGCACTTACATTGCAGCGGTGGGGACCAGCAGAGTGAAGTGATGTGACCAGACATGTTAGTAGGCTTTTTGCTTCCATTGGTTGGCAACCGTTGTTCATTGCGCTTGGCCTCATCTCCAATGCTGGAGGATGTGATCGATGGTGAATTTGCACCTCCAGACATTTTTTGGTTTATTAAAGGACTTGTCAAAAAACTGTGTGTGCTTACTTACTATTTCAATTTTTTCATTCACATGATGGGCCTTATTTTTAAAGGGGCTTCCAAATCCCCCCCCCCCCCCATCCTGCCTTCAGACCCCCACAGCCACCAGGCAAGGGTTGTTGTGAAGGAGCCCTTGATCTCCTCAACATGGATCATCCTGCTTTGATAACGGTCTAGTAGGGATTTGGAGTGGGGGGGGGTACATTTTTATTTTTATTTTGCATGGGGCTCCACACTTAGTACACTAGTACATATTTACACTAGTATGAATTTGGGGTTAATACCATGCCATTTTTTTAACACTCTCCCACCCCTTTTACATTCACCTGCCAGCTGGGAATCCCCAACTAAATGTGCTGGGCCGGGATGAGTGACTGGTTCTTCGAATGCCGGCTCTCTAACAACCAAGAGCCATGAGCAAGAGACTGTCACATTTAGCAGAACTGGTAATACCACTGCTAAATATTTCACTCCGCATTGCAATTGGAGACCCACTTGGCCAAACACCCATTTATTCAGACATTCACACAGGAATTTCCATACACTTTGTACACTGTTGTCCCTTATTTCTTCTTCTGATCGAATGTTCTTAGTGTATAGTGTTAGGCTATATTCTCTTTTTCTCAAATTTTCTTTAACTCTTCTATTTAAATGTTCCTAAGGCTATTTTCTATTAGGAATAAATGTCAGAGGATGTTATATTTGCCTGGAGAAAGGTGACATATAGACACTGACATTTCTTACATATTACAAACGTTATGGGTATTTGTGACTTTTGCGAGAATACTGAGACATTCGCAAAGCAGATTTTTTTTAAGAGTCCCCTGAGAGTTGCACATGCTTTTCATACTTGTTCAAGGATATAAAAATAAGTGCAATGCTATAAATTATACAAAAGTGAAGCGATAAATGTGAATATCAACATATAACCCCCTAATAATAATACAGTAAATGTCCATTTTCAATAAATCAAAGTCCATCATTCTGTGAAACTATTGTAATCACCACGTGGATATAGGACTAAATTAGTGACCAAACCATCCCCAAAGTAATGAAGGCGTACCATAGTTTATAGACCAAAAAATAGCATATGCTACATAGGTCAAAATAGGCCTTTACTGCCCGGCAGCAATGGTATAGACGGTGGGGGCCAGCAGAAGATATGTGGTCTTGGAAGCCTTCTCAGGAATTTAGTGAATGAAAACCAAAGTTGTGCAGACACCACCACCCAAATGAATGGAGGCTTACCAGAAGGTTGGGACCCAAAACAGCGTCACGCAAGCTTAAACTGCCCACTGGCAATGGAAGGGAGATTCCAATGGCAAACAGGAAAAGAAGTCCTAGGGGTTCTTCACCGGAGTACTTTCTCCATGTAGATGTTTTAGACGTCCTCAAACGTAACCTTTCAAAACCTGGCTTGTTGACCAGCTTGGAAATTTTTGCTTGATTGCTTCAAACATGGAAATCAGTATTTCTGTGGCCTGTAAAATATGCTCTTCACTGTCCCATGCTCCTCGTGAAGTATGCCATCTTTTGTCAATCTGTACAATGTCAAAGCTGTTTAAGCATCATTTTTGCCCGTGGCCTTGGCACAAAAAGGCACCCAGTTCTTAGAAGGGTTTACCTCCAGCATTTAGGGTCTTCCAACTCCATGAGAGGCTGAACATGAAGGGGTAGGTTCGGCGGGGGGGATCCAGCAAAACAAATTACCTACCAACTGCAATCAACATGTGGCCTGGCTCCATATCTAAGTACACATTTTTCAACATTATCATATGTGTTTTTATGCCAAACCAACTGACATATTTAAGTTTACTGATTTTACAGAGTTGTTTTACCATATAGCACACAGGATTAGACTGGATATTAAAAAAACTATAAAGTGTATGTGTGTATGTATGTGTGTGTGTGTGTGTGTATGTGTATATATGTATGTATGTATGTGTGTGTGTGTATATATATATATATATATATATATATATATATATATATATATATATATATATATATATATATATATATATATATATATATATATATATATATATATATATAATTATAATAAGTATTCAACAATTTTTTTTATATATGCTTTAAAATTGGTTATAGTCACAAGATGGTAAAATACACATGCATTGAATCTCCATTTCTCTCTCTCCATATTATGTAGGCTATGGAACACTATGAGATGTTGTTGAGGATCCTGAACAGAGGACTCTTCTCTGAATGTGCAGACATGCAGCAAAATTACAAGCAACTGGTAATTACGCACAATATTCAAAATGATCATTATAGTAAACTGGGGGTGGGTCTGTTGCCCCAAAGGACTTTAATATTAATGGGTAACTGCACTTTCATGGGGAAAAAAATAGCTAATAAAAAAAAATATACAGTATCTTTCAAAAGTGAGTACACCCCTAACATTTTTGTAAATATTTTATTATATCTTTTCATGTGACAACACTGAAGAAATGACACTTTGCTACAATGTAAAGTAGTGGGTGTACAGCTTGTATAACCATGTAAATTTGCAGTCCCCTCAAAATAACCCAACACACAGCCATTATTGTCTAAACCGCTGGCAACAAAAGTGAGTACACCCCTATGTGAAAATGTCCAAATTGGGCCCAAAGTGGGCCCAAAGTGTCAATATTTTCTGTGGCCACCATTATTTTCCAGCACTGCCTTAACCCTCTTGGGCATGGAGTTCACCAGAGATTCACAGGTTGCCACTGGAGTCCTCTTCCACTCCTCCATGCAACATCACAGAGCTGGTGGATGTTAGAGACCTCCACCTTTCCTTTGAGGATGCCCCACAGATGCTCAATAGGGTTTAGGTCTGGAGACACGCTTAGCCAGTACATCACCTTTACCCTTAGCTTCTTTAGGAAGGCAGTGGTCATCTTGGAGGTGTGTTTGGGATCATTATCATGTTGGAATACTGCCCTGCGGCCTAATCTCCGAAAGGAGGGGATCATGCTCTGCTTCAGTATATCACAGTACATGTTGGCATTCATGGTTCCCTCAATGAACTGTAGCGCCACAGTGCCGGCAGAACTCATGCAGCCCCAGACCATGACACTCTCACCACCATGCTTGACTGTAGGCAAGACACACAGACCAGGTGCAGTAGCTAGTTGATTATTATGAAACGACTCTCATTAGACTCACTCTGCACATGGGCAGAGAGAAATACAGAAGGATTTCTGCAGAATAACAAAAGGCAGGAATCTGCAACAACGTTTGTTAAAATCAATGCAATGTACAGTGCCTTGAAAAAGCAATCATACCCCTTGAAATCTTCTACATTTTGCCATGTTACAACCAAAAACGTAAATGTATTTTATTGGGATTTTATGTGATAGACCAACACAAAGTGGCAAATAATTGTGAAGTGGGAGGAAATTGGTAAATAGTTTTCAAAATTTTTTACAAATAAATATCTGAAAAGTGTGGCATGCATTTGTATTCAGCCCCCTTTACTTGGATACCCCTAATTAAAAGCTAATTGAACAAATTGCCTTCAGAAGTCACCAAATTAGTAAATAGAGTCCATCTTTGTGTAATTTAAAGTGATTGCAAAGCTGGTAGAGACATACCCAAAAAGACTTGCAGCTGTAATTGCAGTGAAAGGTGGTTCTACAACCTATTGACTCAGGGGGGCTGAATACAAATGCACGCCACACTTTTCAGATATTTATTTGTAAAAAAAATTTAAATAATTTATCATGTTCCTTCCACTTCACAATTATGTGCCACTTTGTGTTGGTAAATCACATAAAATCCCAATAAAATACATTTAAGTTTCTAAGTTGTAACATGACAAAATGTGGAAAATTTCATGGGGTGTGTATACTTTTTCAAGGCACTGTACATAGATCACCCAGAGGGGAATGTTTTTTTCTCAACAAAAGTGGAGTTACTCTAAATTTTAGATGTTGTCTGGGGTATTATTATTATTATTTAGCACTGACAGTTTACGCAGAGCTTTACAACTTGAGGGTAGACAGTACAAATACAATACACCTTAATACAGTAGGAATCAGAGGCCCTGATCGGTAAAGCTTACAATCTAAGAGGGAGGGTCAAATGATACAAGAGGTTATAACTGTGGGGGATGGGTTGATGGAGAAAATAAATATACAGTTGTTAGATGGGGCCAGATAGGCTTCTCTGAAGATATGAGTTGCTAACCTTCCTTTTAACATTGCTTTAATAACCTGTCATGAGAGGTATACAGAGGCTGCAACTGCTACCCTGCTTCCTAAAATTACCCATTGGCTTCAAAATTTACTGAGCTACTAATCTAAAATTATGCAGATTGGTAAAGCTTAAGCGCATTCTGAAGTTTTTATCTGCATACTTGTTCCAGGCCAGTAATTTAGAATGGAGGCAAGAGTGTCAGCATGACATCCACATAACTAATAGATCACTAATAGCAGCCTACATTTTACTTCATGACTGGTTTCCTTTAGTTCACTGACACAGAGTAGGTATACAGGTCGAGAGCTATGAATGCATTCTGATTTAATTTGCTGTATGTATAATCTGAGATTTAGGGCCAGTTCACATCTGAGCAATGTGTTTTGGTGTGTTGCATTTACATGCGTTTTAGGTGCTTTACCTTTGAACTCTTTAGAATGTGATTTTAATGAAAGAGCATCAAAAATGCAGCACAGGGGACATTTTTTACTTTTAAAATATCTATTGACAATTTTGCAAATAGACAATACAAAAGAACTGCCTTCAGTGGAACAAGTAAAGAAAGCAAATACAATACATAAGATATTGAAACCCACAATGTCAATTCCAAAACAGTAAAGGTATCAACCCTCTAAGTAAGGGCCAGAACCTCACCACCCCATACAACTAGCTGAAGGGGACATACTCAGTGGAGATTGCCCCAAAATCAGGGTGTTAAAGATGTGGGGTCCCATTATAAACTCTTGGGTAACCAAACATACATTCAAATAAAAAAGGATGGAAAACAAGCACAGAACAGAGAAGAGAGGTCCGAGCCAAGGTCAGGGGGGGATAGAATAGTCAAAAAAATCCAGAGAGCTGTGCTACGTTAATGTACCAGGGAGATATGCATATACAGTGCCTTGCAAAAGTATTCATCCCCTTGGCTTTTTACCTATTTTGTTACATTACAGCCTTTAGTTCAATGTTTTTTTAATCTGAATTATATGTGATGGATCAGAACACAATAGTTTAAGTTGGTGAAGTAAAATTTTAAAAATATATACCTAAAACTATTTTTCAGAAATAAAAAAAATAATAATTGGCATGTGCGTATGTATTCACCCCCTTTGTTATGAAGCCCATAAAAAGCTCTGGTGCAACCAATTACCTTCAGAAGTCACATAATTAGTGAAATTATGTCCACCTGTGTGCAATCTAAGTGTCACATGATCTGTCATTACATATACACACCTTTTTGAAAGGCCCCAGAGGCTGCAACAGCTAAGCAAGAGGCACCAGTAACCAAACACTGCCATGAACACCAAGGAACTCTCCAAACAAGTAAGGGACAATGTTGTTGAGAAGTACAAGTCAGGGTTAGGTTATAAAAAAATATCCAAATCTTTGATGATCCCTAGGAGCACCATCAAATCTATCATAACCAAATGGAAAGAACATGGCACAACAGCAAACCTGCCAAAAGACGGCCGCACACCAAAACTCACAGGCCGGGCAAGGAGGGCATTAATCAGAGAGGCAGCACAGAGACCTAAGGTAACCCTGGAGGAGCAGCAGAGTTCCACCGCAGAGACTGAAGTATCTCTACATAGGATGACAATAAGCCGTACGCCTCATAGAGTTGGGCTTTATGGCAGAGTGGCCAGAAGAAAGCCATTACTTTCAGCAAAAAACAAAATGGCATGTTTTGAGTTTGCGAATAGGCATGTGGGAGACTCCCAAAATGTATGGAGGAAGGTGCTCTGGTCTGATGATACCAAAATGTAACTTTTTGGCCATCAAAGAAAATGCTGTCTGGCGCAAACCCAACACATCACATCACATCTCCCAAAGAACACCATCCCCATAGTGAAACATGATGGGGGCAGCGTCATGCTGTGGGGATGTTTTTCAGCAGTCGGGAGTTGAGGGAAAGATGGATGGTGCTAAATACAGGGATATTCTTGAGCAAAACCTGTACCACTCTGTGTGATTTGAGGCTAGGATGGAGGTTCACCTTCCAGCAGGACAATGACCCCAAACACACTGCTAAAGCAACACTTGAGTGGTTTAAGGGGAAACATGTAAATGTGTTGGAATGACCTAGTCAAAGCCCAGACATCAATCCAATAGAAAATCTGTGGTCAGACTTAAAGATTGCTGTTCACAAGTGCAAGCCATCCAACTTGAGGGAGCTGGAGCAGTTTTGCAAGCAGGAATGGGCAAAAATCCCAGTGATAAGATATGGCAAGCTCATAGAGACTTATCCAAAGCGACTTGGAGCTGTGATAGCCGCAAAAGGTGGCTCTACCAAGTATTGACTTTAGGTGGGTGAATGGTTATGCACATTGACTTTTTCTGTTATTTTGTCCTATTTGTTGTTTGCTTCACAATATAAAAAAAAACATCTTCAAAGTTGTGGGCATGTTCTGCAAATTAAATGATGCAAATCCTCAAACAATCCATGTTAATTCCAGGTTGTGAGGCAACAAAACACAAAAAATGCCAAGGGGGGTGAATACTTTTGCAATGCACTGTATGTGGCCCACGGCTCCCAGGTTTGTTCAAATTGTTCAACAGTGTCCTGCAAGATGCTAACAATATTCTCATTTAGCATAATCCAGGTAACTTTTTTCTTAGCCAATGCCAGGGACACTGTAGATTGTTTCCAGAATTTGGCAAGAGTCATTTTAGCTCCTAGCAAGATAAAGAATATCAATCATTGTTAGTATTTAGGTAACCCATGCACAGGGGTATTAAGGAGTGCTATATGTGGAGTCTGGGGAACCGATTGTCTCGTTACTCTACGAGTCAATGTGAAAATTCCGTTCCAGTAACCCCTACCAGATATGGCACATTGTCCCTGGCATCTGACAACCTCAGAAACACAAAGACACAGAAGGGTACATTTAGGCCAACCCAGTTGGCACCAAGTACCAACGGGTGATCCCCTTCAAATTTGCCTCTGTCAAGGCGACATTCATAATACCCCTGTAAGATCTCAGGAAACAATTGTGTCATAGCTCCGGGTACCTTTCTTCTCCCTAATCCGTGTCCATTCCTCCATATAGGGGAGTCTTGGGGGAGAACCCAGTAGCAGCCCACAGACCAGGGAAATACCACCTCACACTGATCTGCATCTTGCATGCACTACGCGGGACTTTTTTTTTTAACCTTTTCACCTAAACTGCACAGGTGTGAATGGGGCCACAGAAATGATTGAAGTCATAGATGCGTGGGGCAAAGCCAACCGTTTAACTTTGCTTAGTGCTTTAACTGTGTCTTGATATATTACAGACTTTCAGACAATAAGGGAAATTAATACAAGGTGTCTGAGATAAACTTTGTCTCAACTGGAACAGCTGCCTAGAGCAAACAAACAACTTTGCAAGGAGAATTATGACCAAAGCTTTTTTGGCCATACTTGGATCACAGAAGTGCACTTCTTTTTTAAATTAAAATTTTCTAAATTGTGTGGAAAAAATGAAGGCTAAAAGTTAATTGGTTGCATTGGGCAAGAGCACCAGTTGAGGCAGAACGTATCTCAGACACTTTTCTTAAGGTAGCCATTTTAGATACTGTTACCAGTTTCATATTCTTTATAGTGGACTTATATTGGAGTAAGAAAAGAAACAAAGGTATAGAAGATAATGGCTTTCTTTTTTAATTTTTACAATTTTAGGATATTTTGAAAGTGTGATACTACACTCTATCGATACTCCACATTATTTGAATAGCTGCTGTACAGAGGTTACATCATTAGTTTGGTATTGTTTACAATGATGTTCTGCAGTGCTGAATGACAATTGGACTTTGAACAGCTTATTCTTTTATACACTTTCCTTCTATTGCTGTCATGGAAACAAGAGAACAAGCAGTATGTAGACGGACAAGGCCAGAGCAGGTCTTAAAGTGACTGTCATCACCAAAAAGCCAAAAGCAGGTCCTTTGAAGGAATTAAACTTTCCTCTCTCAGGTGATCCATGTCTCCTACCTTCCCTCCTCTAAAGCGCTACAGCCTCGACTTCTTATGCCCCGTACACACGGTCGGATTTTCCGATGGAAAATGTCCGATCGGAGCGTGTTGTCGGAAATTCCGACCGTGTGTGGGCTCCATCGGACATTTTCCATCGGATTTTCCGACACACAAAGTTGGAGAGCAGGAGATAAAAATTTTCCGACAACAAAATCCGATCGCGTCAATTCCGACCGTGTGTGGCCTGTTCCGACGCACAAAGTGCCACGCATGCTCAGAAGAAATTCCGAGACGGGACAGCTCATTCTGGTAAACTTAGCGTTCGCAATGGATACAGCACTTTCGTCACTCTGCAAAAAATGGTTTATTACAGCGCACTCACTCTTTTTCTTTATAATGTGACAAGAATTAAGTAGTTTTGCTGCTCATATTCACACACACTTCTCACAAACTTCTTTCGTTACTATTTATCGGGATTCCCTCAATATATTTTGATTTCTCACATCTGACAACATATTTTTGTATATTTTTTATATATTTTTGGGCTTTAATGTAGATTCTTTTTTTGTGTTTCTATTTTATTTTTTTTATTTTTGCGATTTTGATTTGTACTCCCGAAAATGTTTAAGTGTGTTTTTTGTGACAAGTTCCCACAACACCATTGACATGTTGTTCTATTTAATCTGTAGGAGATTGTTTGGTGTTGTTGTCTCTTGTTAATTTCACATTTTATGTTAGAAATGTACCTGAATCCTCACCAACAAACTGTCCTTTTTGGATGAAAACACACACAGGAGAGTAGAATTTCCCCAAAAAATTTATTAAGGGCTCACAACTATAAACAAAGAGGGAGGCAACGCTGGAGAAACTGCAGAAGTGGGTGAAGCCTTGTATCCCCAGGGCAGACATCAATTATTTAAAAGCCAAATTGGTGGCCTGAGGAGTCCTTATCTAAGGGAGGGCAGTGTGGTCCAGAAGTCCCAGAGATCCGGAAAGCAGCAGATGACATCTGTGTCCCCAGGCTGTGGTCATACGAGAGACTGCATCTTCTGTCAGACCAGACTGAACCCAGGGTCATCACTCTCTGATCTTCTTTCCACGCCTCCTTCCACATGGTGGCTCTGGTGGTGGAGTTGTGGCAGCAGGAGGAGGAGGATCGTCCATCTCAATGACATCCGTCTTGGGTGTTAGTTCCCCACTCACCCCCTTACGTAGGACTTTATAAATAAGGTCCTCAGAGAGCCTGCGTTGGCCCTCCTGCATGCCCTGCAATTTGGTGGCAGCCATGCAGGCAAAGGCCTCTTCAGGAGTTGGTAAGGCTCTGAGGGACACAGAAGCCTCCTGGATCAGCCTGAATGCTGAATCCTGCACGGGACTCGGAGTCGTCTTCCTGGCTCGTTTATGTGGCAGGCGGAGGGGAGGGACCTGAGACTCAGTCAGGCTGCGACTTGTCCCAGGCTTCTCCTGGCTGCCACTTAGCCCCGCCTCCTCCTGGCTGCCACTAATCCCCGCCTCCTCCTGACTGCCACATTCCACAACCTCCTCCTGGCTGAGGTCTTCCTGTGTATGAAAAAGGGACATAGTTTTATTTTTTTTTTCATCAATCACACACAATTTTCACCTCCTGACTGCTGCAAATTGAATGTTAACAAATATAACTATCATTCTGAGCCCAGCATTTTTCATTCTTGTCCCAATTTTGGGTGCCCACTACTGTCTATTGATATGTAAAACACTTTTTTCAATCAGCAATTAGTGATCAATAATAAAATCTAGTAAACATCATTTATTTATTGACCAGAAATCTGTAGAAGAATGCTATACCTGAATCCAGCTGGGCTCCTCCACTTCTTCCTGGCTGGAAGCCTCAGCTGGGGTGGAAGGAAGCGAAGGAAGAGTGGAGAGGGATTCCCTGACTTCAGTGTGGTCTGACAGAAATCGCAGTCTCTCATAGTACCACAGTCTGGGGACATAAACGTCATCTGCTGCTGCTCCGGATCTCTGGGAATCTGTGACCTTCTTGCGCTCCCTTAGATAGGTGCTCCTTAGGCCACCAATTTTAGCTTTTAAATAAGGGATGGTTGCTGTGGGGACCACCGGCTTCACCAACTCCAGCAGCTTCTCCAGCGCTGCCTGCCTCTTCTGTTTGTGGTTATAGTGGGGGTGTCTCACTTGCCACAGACAGGGCAGCTCCCTGTACTTGTCTATGAACAGGGGCAGGAAATTGTGGTCGTTGAACCCATCCATTTTCTCTGCAAGACACAACACAAGACAAACCCTAATGTAAGGCCAAACTCCCCTAATCTTGTTACAATATAGGCTTCCATTTCGAAGCAGTGTAGGCCCAAGTTTAGATCTTACCTTTGTTATCACGATCGGCGTCTCCGATGCTCCTTCCTCTGCTCACAGATCGTACGTAGGACGCACGTGTGTTACGCTTTATACACACTGCGCATGCGTATAACTCCGCCCTCCCCTGACGTTCTTTCTAGTCTATTCCCCGCCCCTTTTCGTTCGGCGCAGTGGGGGAAGAGCACATGGCGGATAGACAGCATGATCGTGATAATTGGAGCAACGAGGAGGAGGAGGAGGAAAGGCCGGAGCCTGAAACGTCCCAATCCAGAAGGAGATTTAAGGACTCAAATATGTCCTTTGGGGAGATGTTGGAAATGGTGGACATCCTGAGGAAGGCCGACTATGATGGAAAGTATGGGCCTTACCCCAACCCCAATGTCCGAAAGGCCAAGATCATGGCAAAAGTGGTCAGGAGTCTGCACCGGAAATTCGGGGTACGACGATCGAAAGATCAGCTCAGGAAGCGGTGGTCGGACCTGAAATTACGAGAACATGAGCAGTACAGAAAGATCCAGAGAGTACTGCAAAAAAGTAAGTAGTTGTGCTGTGTTCCTATTCTTTATGTTTATTACGTTCGTGCTGCTCCATGTGCTTTTAGGAACTGTTGTACAGTTTAAAATGGCAACTTTCATGTTCATGGGCACATTATTCGTTCGGATCAAACATTTTTCGTTCCAAATATAAAATACCATTGTTTAGCCCATATGCATTTGGCCACCATTTTGACGCCCTATACTTGTCTTCAAAGAATTGGGTTGTGTAGATGGCTTTGTTACTAGAATGAAATGCAAACTAGATTCTGTGTAAGGAGAGGACACTCAGCAGCTGTTTTCACATCTGGACACTGGAGCACTAGTGTGGGACACAAAAACGCCATTTTTATTAGGGGGGCCACACAGGTGCTCCAGTGTATACTATAGGGGGGGCTACATCTGTGAAGCTCACACTAAACAGGTAAAGTATTGCAGGTTGACAAAGGGCATTCAACAAATTACAACTTGGAACTCTGCTAAAATTGACAATTGTACCCCACTTCCAAGCAATGTTTCCTATTTATAGTTCTGACATTAAATATCTGTGTGCTAATTATACCATTTTGTTTCATATAGGGGAGAAAAGACTCGGAGGACACCCCTCATCTGAGGAGACCAGAGCCCCCCCCCCCTGGAAGAAGGGGAAATCCCCCCAACACAAGCTGAGCAGGAGGAAGAAGACGTGGTGGAACTAGTCACCACAACAGGTGAGTGTCTGCAACCACAGGCTCAGATAGGAGATGGATGGCGGCATTTTTTTTAAACCAAATTTATTTTGGGGTTCCTCTCTTTTTAGGTGATCGTGAGGTTGTGGATGAAGATCCTTTCACATCCTAAAGTGCCCAGATCCTGATCGGGGAGATCATGGGGTGTAATTTACAATTGGAAATCATCAAGCAAAACATCAATGATGTTATTCCAAAATATAAAAACATCATTGATGTTTTGGGGCGAGTTTAAAACCCCTCCAAATCACTTTCTTCTTTTGTGTGCTACAATGTGCTAAATGTTTTTGTGATTTTTCCCAAAGCCAAATTTGGAGGATGCACACAGTGTGCCAACATGTGCTATCTGCCATCACGGGAGATCAATGGACGCGTTTTGGGGGTGCAACCCCTTCCTCAATAATAAAGTAGCGGTGAGGAAGGGCTTGCTCCCCCAAAACACATCCCTTGATCCCCCGTGATGGCAGGTAGCACATGTTGACATTGGGAAATTTGTGTGCATCTTCCAAATTTGGCTTTTCCAGGGGTGATTTTCCCCCCCATCTGAACACAATATCAAACACAGTTCCTAAATACTCATGTCTGATATTGCCTTCAAGTTCTACCAAATGTGAACTTTGTAAGATCAAGATTTGTGTCTTTCTTGTTTTACACAGGCCTGTTTTCTATAAAATGGACATTTTGATTTTGGATAATGCCACCACCAAAATTGGTATACAACAAACATGTTGGTTTGTGTGAAAAACCTTTGGTAAATGCAATGTGATTGTGCAGGTATTAAAAAGATTGTTAATCAAGAATGTGTGGATTATTGTCTCAACGCTACAACACTTTTGGGGTGATGTAATTGTTGTTTGATGAGAAAATGGGGGTTATTTCCTAAGGGCAAATCCACTTTGCACTACAAGTGCAGTTTCAGTGCAGTTGCAAGTGCACTTGTAGTGAAATGTGTTTTTGCATTTAGTAAATAACAGCCAACAGTGCTTTGTATAAGGTTACACAATCACGCCATTTTCTGCACTCCAAACATTTCTGTCAGGGTCAGCTAAAACAAACACAAGCAGTAAATGTCCACAAAGATTTATTTATTTATTTTTTTATTATAAAAAGGCTTCACAGATTGTCTGGCATATTGATGGCCCCCCTACCCGCAAAGAACTCCTGGTATCGTAACCGGACATCACGGGCACTCAGGGAGGGCAAGCCAGGACGGCCGCTTTCAAGCGCCGTCAGTGTGGTTTGATGTATCATTCCGGCCTCAGGCCCAACTGAGCCAGCATAGTTGGCCGAATGTTTCCTTAAAAAGTTATGGAGAACACAGCACGCAAGTATTATATGGTTCAGTTTATACTCCGCCATATGGATGGGTGTCATAAATAGGCGGAACCGGCTGGCCAGGATTCCAAATGTGTTCTCCACCACTCTTCGGGCTCTGGCCAGCCGGTAATTAAAAACCCTCTGTTCCGGGGTGAGGGTCCTCATTGGGAATGGCCGCATCAGGTGGTCCCCCAGCGCAAACGCTTCATCAGCAACGAACACGAATGGGAATCCTTCCACATTGTCCTCTGGAGCTGGAAAGTCCAAGCTGCCATTCTGGAGACGCCTGTAAAACTCCGTCTGGGCGAGGACTCCACCATCGGACATCCGGCCATTCTTCCCCACGTCCACATACAAGAAGTCGTAATTAGCCGACACCACCGCCAACATCACTATACTATTGAACCCCTTGTAATTATAATAGTACGACCCCGAGTTGGGTGGTGGGACGATGTGGACGTGTTTCCCATCAATTGCCCCTCCGCAGTTAGGAAAGTCCCACCACTGGGCAAAGTGGGAGGCCACAGTCTGCCATTCCTGTGGCGTGGAAGGAAACTGTTGAGGAAAAAACAATAAACATTACTATTTTTACTCTGAAACATGGCAAGCAGATTAGACACAAACATTATGGGGCAACCTCCAGATAGCATTTATTAAGGGGAATTTAACAACACCAAAGTATAAGGTACACCTATCATATTCCCCCTCCCCCCTTCTCATGGGCCATTTCTAACATTATAGGGGGTGTGTGGAAATCTTGGACAGGTAACCCTCTTCACTTCATTGAGAGATGAATGCCTAAATAATGGGGATTACTTGGAACAGCCCCTCCTTAGTTACACTATTGGCAGCCCACTGGACAGGTAAGAAGTGTCTGAATACAAAGATATAAATACACACTGTACACATTTGAGGACATTTGGACATTCTGCTATTACCTATCAAGATAATAATAGGATACAAAAACTTTAAACAGTACCATTGGAAAGTATACATGCAGGCCCTTGCACTACATGCTTTGGGTAATTCATCCATAAATCTGACCAGTAAAGAGGTGGGTATAGTGTGTATGGGTTTGGCAAAGTCAGCAGATAGATGTTTGAGGATAGATAGAGAATTGGGATCAGCTGACTTAGCAGTTGGGGGAGGGAGGGTTACTAAAAATTATTTGGGGACACCACAAAAAAAAAGCCTCTGGCACTCTGCCTGAATTTAAAGAAAAAATAACATTTCCAAACATTTTAGGGGGTGTTTGGGGTAAAGCACTACTATGGAGCTGATAAAATACATTGTTAAGTGACTACATGAGGTGAATATAGGGCAGGAGACACCATGCTGGGGAGGTTAGTGAAGGGCAAATATGTATGAAGGACCTAAAATATTAATTGCATAAAAATCCAGCATGCATGAGAACAAAGGGGACATTCACAGCATATTACAATCATGGTAATTAGGGAATGAGGAAAGAAATACAAGATATTATCAAACATTCAATACAATAAAATGTGATATTAAAGGATAAAAATCTTACCTTCATATACTCCTTCTACAGGACCTGTATGATGGCAGAACAGGTCTCTGGGATGATGATACCCAGAGCCTGGGGGGAGATGCCTGTCGAGAACTTCAAGTCCTGCAGACTTCTCCCTGTGGCCAAATACCGCAAGGTAGCGACCAACCTCTGCTCCGGAGTGATGGCTTGCCTCATGCAGGTATCCTGCCTGCTGATATAGGGGGTCAGCGAAGCCAACAGACGGTGAAACACGGGGTCCGTCATCCTGAGAAAGTTCCTGAAATCATCAGGATTATTCTCACGGATCTCACGGAGCAAAGGCATATGAGAGAACTGGTCACGCTGAAGCAACCAATTCTTGGTCCATGAACTCCTCCCCACCCTGTTCATGGACTGGACTTGTGTCAAGGTCAGGACCCCAACACCAAGCCCCCGCACAGCACGAACTCTACGAGGAGTACGCATACGAAACATGGCTAGAAAACGGTCGGCTGCTCAGAACGAAGTAACAGAACGCACTGAAGAACAGCAAGGCCTGTGAAGAGCGACCTGAAAAACAGTAACGAACGAACAAGAATACAATGACTACCTAAAGTCACGCGGAACTTGCTGCACGCACTGAAGAGCAGATACAAACCCACAAGCACAAACTGAACGGCAGAAAACGATCTGAAAGCCACGAGTCTGAAAAAGCGCGAATCGTCTCTCACCAAACTTTTACTAACACGAGATTAGCAAAAGGAGCCCAAAGGGTGCCGCGCTTGGTTCTGAACCGGCCTTTTCTAGTCTCGTCGTACGTGGTGTACGTGTCCGCGTGGTTGGCGATCGGAAATTCCGACAACTTTGTGCGACCGTGTATAGGCAAAACAAGTTTGAGCCAACATCCGTTGGAAAAAATCCTAGGATTTTGTTGTCGGAATGTCCGAACAAAGTCCGACCGTGTGTACACCCTATTAGAGTGGTTAATGCCTGTCTCTCCCGACCCACTATGTGGTTCCTTCCATTGACCCCTATGTCACTACTGTGTCCTGTGATAAGGTAAGGACTGAAGGACAGAACTGCAGTGTGTAGGGGGAGACACAAGCACAGGTGAAAAATCTGACAGAAGCTTTAGAGCTTTAACTGAGAAGATAGGTCCTTGGGGAAGTATCATATATTTTCAGGGATCAGCTTTTAAGATTTGTTTTTTAGGGATGACAGTGTCCTTTTTAACCTGTCAAGGCTTTTTTTTTTACCCGCTTCCACTTCCACTCCGACTGTCTAGGCAATTGGAGCAAATTTAATTCCCCCCCTCAGTCCACAACCTTCTGGGACATATTACAGGTCCCAGGAGGCTATGGGACCATTATTACAGCGCACTGTGGCTTGCGCATGCAAAGTGGGAAGCCAGCTGTGAAGTCCTAAGAAATCACTGTCAGCTACCCTTAGTAAAAACTCCATGTCTTAGCCAGGCGTGGCACTGCCCAAGGGCCTGGGGCCAGTAGGGGACCCCATGAGAGGTGCTTGCAGCCCCCACAACCAGCGGTCTGCACTCAGGTGGCTTTATGCCTGCCGCCTTTACACAGGCAACCATGCACAGTCTGGAGTCGGACTCCGGAGTTACCGAGCTGCAGAGATCCCCATGGACCCCAACTCATACGGGGCGACAGGACTAATTGTCAGCATTGTCCAGGGTGGGGGCAGAAACACAGAGAACCCACACTGGCATCTAACAGTCCAGTGCTGGAAAGGTACACGGGGGAGCTGGCTCCTACTCCTCTTTGCAGCTGTCTTTTAATCTGTGGCTGAGTGCCTGTTTTAAAAATAAAGCTTTTTTGAAGATCAACACTCACTATTTGTTATAACAACACTGGGTAATGATCAAAGATGCCCGTGTGGTGTCCCTAAAAATTTCAGACTCACCAGTATATGGTGCGGTCTCCATGACTAAATACAATAACTATAAAAAGAGGATTGCAGGGGAAAAGATCCCACTGAGAAGAGACACGGGCGGACTTAATAAGGGAATACATTTATTACAAAAATTTGTTTAATACAAAAAAATGCCAGGACCAGGTACCCATCACCAACACCAAGATCATGTTAAAATTAGACAACGTTGTCTGTTTAAGAGCAGCTGCATCACGCTTTCACTATGCATGCACACACCTATAACCCAAGCAATAGTCGTATTTATCGGCGTATAACACGCACTTTTTTCCCCTTAAAATCAGGGGAAAATCGCGGGTGCGTGTTATACGCCGATCCCCTGCGATCCAGAACGAAAAAATCGCTGACCGCGATTTGAAAATGGCGCCGCCGGCGCCGAAATACACAGTGCCGGTCCTCGGCTCTTCTCGGCGGCTTTCGGTTTCACTCGAGCGCCGCCCGAACCTAGCCGAGTATACTCGGCTAGTTTCGGATAGCTCCGCTCACCGTCCGAGTGGAACCGAAAGTAAACGAGAGCCGCCGAGAAGAGCCGAGGACCGGCTCTGTGTATTTCGGCGCCGGCGGCGCCATTTTCAAATCGCGGTCGGCGATTTTGAAGCTCAGAGGCTTCAGCAAGACTGCACTGGGGCTGGACTGGACACTGGGGAAGGCTGCACTGACATGGCTGCACTGACATGGCTGCACTAGCAAGGCTGCACTGACAAGGCTGCACTGACATGGCTGCACTAGCAAGGCTGCACTGACAAGGCTGCACTGACATGGCTGCACTAGCAAGGCTGCACTGACATGGCTGCACTGGCAAGGCTGCACTGACATGGCTGCACTGGCAAGGCTGCACTGACATGGCTGCACTGAGAAGGCTGCAATGATGGGCATTTAAATGTAAGTTTTTTTCCCTTCAACTTCCCTCCTAAAAGTTTTTTTTCCTTAAAATTCCCTCCTAAATTGAGGTGCGTGTTATACGCCGGTGCGTGTTATACGCCGATAAATACGGTAATTAAAGTGAATAGTATTTGTTGGACTAGACTAGAAATCCCAGTGACATGCACCATAGGAGAAAAAGTCCATCCTGTTACTAAGTTTAATCAGGTAAATCTCCTTCAGAGGGATAGCTTAGGTTAAAGGATTAATAGTTGAGTCAAATTGCTAGTCCCACAGAAACAGTATTGATTGAAGTTGTAGCTAGGTAAAGCTGCCAGTGTAGAGAGGTGGAAAGAATCCACAATTTGTGGCTAATCCAGAAGTACAAGTATACAATAATCCTGGATTGAATTAGATACTTTCACTGAAAGTTCCATCATTGGATAACAGTAGCAAGATGACACTATAGTGAAGCAGACTAGCACAGGCTGAGGTATATCAAAATACCAGGAGCAAACTAAACCAAGCAATTGGAGGAGCAAAGGTCTGCTCACCTGACCATGTGTGGAATGATATGGTTACAGTCCAGACGGATGTATTATCATTCTCCGGTCCGGGAGCTATATATGCTGTCCTGTATGTTTTGTTTCAGAGCAGGGCTGGTGGGGCTCCAGCAAGTAATTTCCTTCAGCTCTGTACTGCTGTAGAGTCCTCTGGGCCACAGTCTGCTCACCTCAGCCAAAATGGTTGCTGTTAGCTTCAATCAATCGACTGTGCATGTGCAGGGGTCATGTGGTACATCATCGGTGAGGCACGGAGCGGAGCGTCTCTGTCATGATGCAAGATCCGACATGTTTCACCAGATACACTGGTAGTCCCTGGGCATTGTAAAAACCGGGAGTCCCTCTTTGACCCAGGTTACCATTAGCAGGCAGCGTGCCGGTTCTCCCGTTGCAAACACCTGACCTTCCCATCATGATCTCACAGAATCCACAACAGTAAAAGTCCCCAGTCCCCACGAGGGGTAAAGATTCTGTGAGGCTGGGTATATGAAACAATCAGTTCAGATTAATCAGTGATCATTTTGTCTGTGATCACCGCCACCTATCCCATCACACCTTCCTATCACAAGGTCAGCCATAGAAGCAGAAACTTTGGAGTTAAAGGGAACCCATTTACTGCTGCAATCTTCAACAGATTTATTTGTCAGACTGTGTGTACCCCCCCTGCACATGAATGGCTAATGCTGCAGCTGCTGCACACTATAACAGGTACAACAACTTATGAAGTCTGCACCAGTAAATGGTTTCCCTTTAAGGCTAAGTTCACTCTATAACTTTTTTTTTTCCATGGATGGCCTTGTGGTATGAAGGTGTGATGGGATGGGGTGCAGTGATCACAGATAAAATGATCTTTGACTTTGAGGGCTTCATGATAGAATAAACGTTCTGCTATTTCCTATTCCAGAATAATTTTTAGGAATTTATTAACCTCCCTGGCGGTATGATTATTTCAGATTTTAGGTGCTGAAAGCGGTATCATTATTTTGCACAGAAATTTGGCGTTTTATATTGTAGGCCTATAATTCTTAGGAATAATTCACTTAAATCTGTCCAAACAAGAGTCAATAGACATCCCGGGTATGATAAAGTTTGAAAAACTAAATCAAAAATTATAATATAATAACTATAAATAATTATAACTAATAATAATAAAAATGATTCAATAATGTAATCAAATCAAAAACACTGAAATTTGCTGTTTCAGAATTGTTGCTTTCGTTACTTTTAGTGTTTGGTGACAGATTTCCCCACAAATCACTATCGCTCAATTCTGCAAGTGATTCTAATTTATTATCGCTGTTTTCTAGCTGGTCTAAAGCCACTTTTGATGTAAAGGGACAGTTTTGGTTGCTATGGACAATCTCCAGTTTCCAGGCAAAAAGAACAGTTTTTATAATATAAAACTGCATGCAGGACACTGAGTAGACCACTAGGGACAAAGGGGATGTGTAATTATTTGATACAGTACTGTAATCTGAAAGATTACAGTCTACTGTATCTATACTGTGTATTTTACTTTTTGAATTTGCCGCTGAACTCCGTCCCCGTGCGTCGCAACGCTCGTAGGGAACGGAGCTCGGCACTGCGAATCGAGCGAGACACAGCGGCTCGCCGATCACAGAGGAGAGACATCGCAGGATCCAGGGGACAAGGTAAGTATCCTCTACATGGATCCTGAGATGCGATCCCGAGTCTGGCTCAGGGATACCGCTTTTGGTATTGAAAATCCACCCCGAGCCAGACTCGGGAATACCGCCAGGGGGGTTAATAAAATATTCTAAAATACAAAGTGCACGTAATGAAGCTTAGTTTGTTGGAGCAGGCTCTTCTTCCACTTGCATCATATGTTGACTGTGGAGATAAGTAAGAACAGGTGGATTGGGATAACTTCTACTTAAAGGATAAGATCACCTTTAAAAAAAAAGTAATAAATGCACAACTTTTTGCAAGTAAAAAACTGTGCATTTATTATTTTATTTTTACTTGTAAAACATTGGATGGCACAGTGGTGTAGTGGGTAGCACTCTTGCCTAGCAGTAAAAAGAGTCGCTAGTTTGAATCCCAACCATGACACTATGACACTACCTGCCTGGAGTTTGCATGTTCTCCCTGTGCCTGCGTGGGTTTCCTCCCACACTCCATAGACATGCTGGTAGGTTAATTGGCTTCTGTCTAAACTGGCCCTAGTATCTGAATGTGAGTTAGGGACCTTAGATTGTAAGCTCCTTGAGGGTAGGGACTGTGTACAATGTATATGTAAAGCGCTGTGTAAATTGATGGCACTAAATTAGTACCTTAAATAATAATAATAATACTTGGAGGCTGTAAAACATTGCACCAGTGATCAGCAGATCACGGGTGTCATGCAGGACTCCTTCAGGCTGTCAGTATAGCTGTCTGCTCATACAGGCAGGCAGATACACAGTGACTGGAAGAGAATAAACTAAAAGTGCTCAACAGCGCCATGGCAGTGCATTGAAACTGCAAGTTGACAGCTGCAAAGGCTGTTGGTACTTGTAGTTTGCCATTCACAGAACTCTGTGAATAAATGACAGGTGGCGGCTCCGTGCCTTTGTAAAATAGCAACTGAAGCAGGCTAAATATACCTAAAAGACCTTGAGAAACTGGTAGTTGTCATTATTTGTAATTTAAAAAAACTAAACCAATAAATAATTTGCGCAAAAAGTGTCACCAAATAGTAAAAAAGAATAATTTCTCAGTGACAGTTGCACTCACAAAATGTCCACATAAACAGTATCTCACAAAAGCGAGTACACCCCCTAACATTTTTGTAAATATTTTATTATATCTTTTCATGTGACAACACTGAAGAAATTACACTTTGCTACAATGTAAAGTAGCGAGTGTACAGCTTGTTTAACAGTGTAACTCAACACACAGCCATTAATGTCTAAACTGCAGACAACAAAAGTGAGTACACCCCTAAGTAAAAATGTCCAAATTGGGCCCAAAGTGTCAATATTTTCTGTGGCCACCATTATTTTCCAGCACTGCCTTAACCCTCTTGGGCATGGCGTTCACCAGAGCTTCACAGGTTGCCACTGGAGTCCTCTTCCACTCCTCCATGACGGCATCACAGAGCTGGTGGATGTTAGAGACCTTGCACTCCTCCACCTTCCATTTGAGGATACCCCACAGACGCTCAATAGGGTTTAGGTCTGGAAACATGCTTGGCCAGTCCATCACCTTTACCCTCAGCTTCTTTAGCAAGGCAGTGGTTCTCTTGGAGGTGTGTTTGGGATCGTTATCATGTTGGAATACTGCCCTGCGGCCCGTCTCTGAAGGGAAGGGATCATGCTCTGCTTCAGTATGTCACAGTACATGTTGGCATTTATGGTTCCCTCAATAAATTATAGCTCCCCAGTGTTGGCAGCACTCATGCAGCCCCAGACCATGATACTCCCACCACCATGCTTGACTGTAAGCAAAACACACTTGTCTTTGTACTCCTCACCTGGTTTCCGCCACACACACTTGACACCATCTGAACCAAATAAGTTTATCTTGGTCTCATCAGACCACAGGACATGGTTCCAGTAATCCATGTCCTTAGTCTGCTTGTCTTTAGCAAACTGTGGGCTTTCTTGTGCATCATCTTTAGAAGAGGCTTCTTCTGGGACCACGCAGACCAATTTAATGCAGTGTGCAGCGTATGGTCTGAGCACTGACAGGCTAACCCCCCACCCCTTCAACCTCTGCAGCAATGCTGGCAGCACTCATACGTTTATTTCCTAAAAACAACCTCTGGATATGATGCGAGCATGTGCACTCAACTTCTTTGGTCGACCATGGCAGGGCTGGTTTTGAGTGGAACCCGTCCTGTTACACCGCTGTATGGTCTTGGCCACTGTGCTGCAGCTCAGTATCAGAGTCTTGGCAATCTTCTTATAGCCTAGGCCATCTTTATGTAGAGCAACAATTCTTTTTTTTCAGATCCTCAGAGAGTTCTTTAACATGAGGTGCAATGTTGAACTTCCAGTGACCAGTATGAGAGAGTGAAAGTGATAACACCAAATTTAACACACCTGCTCCCCATTCACACCTGAGACCTTGTAACACTAATGAGTCACATGACAACGAGGAGGGAAAATGGCTAATTAGGCCCAATTTGGACATTTTAACTTAGGGGTGTACTCACTTTTATTGCCAGTGGTTTAGACAATAATAGCTGTGTGTTGAGTTTTTTTGAGGGGACAGCAAATTTACACTGTTATAGAAGCTGAACACTCGCTACTTTACATTGTAGCAAAGTGTCATTTCTTCAGTGTTGTCACATGAAAAGATATAATAAAATATTTACAAAAATGTTAGGGGTGTACTCATTTTTGTGAGATACTGTATTAATATTACCGAAAAATGTGTCGCGCTATCAATATACAGTGCATAAATTCATAACAATTAATCAGTCAAGTAAAACATTGATATATATCAAAAACTGTATATAAGAATGTGTTAAAAAAACATTCATAAATAATCCAGTAAAGTCCATCATGAAGAAAGAAGAGAAGTGCTCTTGCGCAAAAAGTTAATTTATACTTGTGTATCAACAAACATACATATTTCAGTGTGGATAGCAAAATCTTTACACCCAAAAGTGCACACCCAACTTTCAAGCCACTTACTAGCTACTCTGACCCCAAGATGAGGGTCTGGCTGCACCTTATCCCAGTATCCTCATGGGATGGATGGATATCAGGAGCCAAGATGCCAGGATGGGTTATCATACAACCAGGATGTTCAACAGTGGGCTCAACAAAAGGGCAAGACAAAGGAGAAAATCATATTTTAGTACTTAAAAAGCATGGGTATTTAATTGCTACACACTGGGGTAGATATACTAAGAAAATCGGGAAGTAATAGCGCCCAATTAAGATTTCAACTAGGTGAACATGCGAATGAAAAAGAGCGCTATTACCGGCGAACATGCGCTTGTAAAGGCCGAATATGCGTTTCCGCAGATTTGCAAGTGCCAATTGCTACCTAGTTTATTATATGGAACTGCACTGCAGCCAGGATCACATGAATGTGAATAAAGCATTTTTATGTGAGATGTGTTGTACCTCACGTGCATCTATTTATGCACAGTATATTCCAATTAGTATTCCTAGTTTGTTTTCTTCTTTTGTTAATGAATGTAGTTATGAATGAGTATTACAGAGTAGGGATGAGCTTCGAGTTCAAGTCGAACTTATGTTCGACTCGAACATTGGCTGTTCGCAAGTTCGCCAAACAGCGAACAATTTGGGGTGTTCGCGGCAAATTCGAATGCCGCGGAACACCCTTTAAAAGTCTATGGGATAAATCAAAAGTGCTAATTTTAAAGGCTTATATGCAAGTTATTGTCATAAAAAGTGTTTGGGGACCTGGGTCCTGCCCCAGGGGACATGGATCAACGCAAAAAAAAGGCAGTTTTTTCGGGAGCAGTGATTTTAATAATGCCTAAAGTCAAACAATAAAAGTGTAATGTCCCTTTAAATTTCGTAGCTGGGGGGGTGTCTATAGTATGCCTGTAAAGGGGAGCATGTTTCCCGTGTTTAGAACAGTCTGACAGCAAAATGACATTTCAAAGGAAAAAAAGTCATTTAAAACTACTCGCGGCTATTGCATTGCCGGTCCGACAATACACATAAAAGTTCATTGATAAAAAAGGCATGGGAATTCCCCACAGAGGAACCCCGAACCAAAATTAAAAAAAAAAGACGTGGGGGTCCCCCTAAATTCCATACCAGGCCCTTCAGGTCTGGTATGGATATTAAGGGGAACCCCGGCCAAAATTTTTTTAAAAAATGGCGTGGGGTCCCCCCAAAAATCCATACCAGACCCTTATCCGAGCACGCAACCTGGCAGGCCACAGGAAAAGAGGGGGGGACGAGAGAGCGCCTCCCCTCCTGAACCATACCAGGCCACATGCCCTCAACATTGGGAGGGTGCTTTGGGGTAGCCCCCCAAAACACCTTGTCCCCATGTTGATGAGGACAAGGGCCTCATCCCCACAACCCTGGCCGGTGGTTGTGGGGGTCTGCAGGCGGGGGGCTTATCGGAATCTGGAAGCCCCCTTTAACAAGGGGACCCCCAGATCCCGCCCCCCTGTGTGAAATGGTAAGGGGGTACAAAAGTACCCCTACCATTTCACTAAAAAACTGTCAAAAATGTTAAAAATGACAAGAGAGTTTTTGACAATTCCTTTATTTAAATGCTTCTTCTTTCTTCTATCTTCCTTCATCTTCTTCTTCTTCTTCTGGCTCTTCTGGTTCTTCCTCCGGTGTTCTCGTCCAGCATCTTCTCCGCAGCGTCTTCTATCTTCTTCTCCTCGGGCTGCTTCACACCCATGGCATGGGGGGAGGCTCCTGCTATTCTCTTCATCTTCTTCATCTTCTTCTCTGGGGCGCTCCGCATCCATGCTGGCATGGGGGGAGGCTCCCGCTGTGTGACGCGTCTCCTCTTCTGACGGTTCTTAAATAATGGGGGGTGAGGCCACCGCTCTCTCGTCCCCCCTCTTTTCCTGCGGCCTGCCAGGTTGCGTGCTCGGATAAGGGTCTGTATGGATTTTTGGGGGGGACCCCACGCCGTTTTTTTTTTTAATTTTGGCGCGGGGTTCCCCAAAAATCCATACCAGACCTGAAGGGTCTGGTATGGAATTTAGGGGGACCCCCATGTCATTTTTTTTTTATTTTGGTTCGGGGTTCCCCTGTGGGGAATTCCCATGCCGTTTTTTATCATTGAAATTTTATGTGTATTGTCGGACCGGCAATGCAATAGCCGCGGGTAGTTTTAAATGACTTTTTTCCTTTGAAATGTCATTTTACTGTCAGACTGTTCTAAACACGGGAAACATGCGCCCCTTTACAGGCATACTATAGACACCCCCCAGCTACGAAATTTAAAGGGATATTACACTTTTATTGTTTGACTTTAAGCATTATTAAAATCACTGCTTCTGAAAATACGGCCGTTTTTAAAACTTTTTTTGCATTGATCCATGTCCCCTGGGGCAGGACCCAGGTCCCCAAACACTTTTTATGACAATAACTTGCATATAAGCCTTTAAAATTAGCACTTTTGATTATTCATGTTCGTGTCCCATAGACTTTAACAGTGTTCGAACGAACTTTTTTCCTGTTCGCATGTTCTGGTGCGAACCGAACAGGGGGGTGTTCGGCTCATCCCTATTAGAGAGTAATGTCTGCTATTCTGTAAAGTTACATATATTGAACATTTACAGTTACATACCTGTTATATGTTTTTATTTTTCATGTTAATTTTGTTTTTTATGTGACTATAAAGCAGTAATTATTTATGTTCATTCTTTAATCATACTACACTATTATGGAGGTCTCCGCGTACTTAGCACAATGGTTTGGTGCTGTGCACTGATCCCTACAAAAGCACTTAGGTTATGAGTTCAAATCCCAGCCAACCTACCACCCACCTAAGGTAGCTGTGTTTCTTGTGGATTATACATTTTGACACTTTTTTGGTGAAAGGGTAGGGGTACAGTGTACCCGATACCCATTCAGATAGGGGGGTAGGATCTGGGGGCCACCTTGATAAAGGGGGCTTCCAGATTCTGATAAACCTGATGCCCGCAGACCCCAACAACCAACAGCTAGGGTTGTTGGGAAGAGGCCCTTGTCCCTGCCCCAAAGCACCCACCCCCCCATGTTGAGGGCATGTGGCCTGGTACAGTTCAGGAGGTGGGGACACTCGCTCATCCATCACCCCCGATATCCTGACCTTTCCAGGCTGCATACTCGGATAAGGGTCTGGTATGGATTTGGGGGGGGGGGGTACTCCACATCATTTTTCTTTTAAATTCTGGCATGGAATTCCCCCTAAAATCTATGCCAGACCCAAAAGGCCTGGTATGGATTATGAGGGAGACCCCACACCATCTTTTTTTTAATTTTAGTGTGGAGTTCTCCTTAAAATCTATGCCAGACCCAAAGAGCCTGGTATGGATTTTGGGGGGGACCCCACACCATATTAAAAATATTTTTCGGGTTTTTGTTTTTTAAATTTGGTGATTAGAGAGAATTCACATTTATTTGACATATTTCATGGTTTACCTAGTCCACAAAATAATTAAGAGTCCTGAAATTCAGCATTGGAGCAGGGATTTTTTTTCTTTCCCTCCCCCCATTACACTTTCTACTCAAGGACTTGCATGTGTGCACAACCAAATACTTTTGTATGCTATTAGATTTAATAGGGGTATGAATAGTTCGCATTTATATAATATGTATTTATGGTCTGCAAAAGTAAAACAAAGCAAAAAAGAATGAACTTTATTTCAACATCAGTATAAGCATTTGGTACATATAAGAAATTAAATAAAAGGCATGGAAATGATGCTCCAGCATTTGACAACATAGTTAGAAGGGCCCTGCTCAAAAGAGCTTACATTCTACAAGGTAGAAAAGCAGGGATACAAATCAAGCTAATAACAACCATGACAAGCCATTTTGGTGATCAGAACTCCTCACCCCAAATCCCTAAAAAGTTAAATTGCAGGATCATAAGCAAAAACAGACAAAATTAAAACAAAATCCAAAAAGGCAGCACACAAACAAAATCCATGTCCACAAAAACACACCTTTTGAGAGCCTTAATGCAAAACTATACCAGCAAACACATAAAGCAATCATTAAACCACAGCCTTAGTGGGGTGTGGGTCGGACATTATGCACAACCCCCGCCCCCAAAAAAATATCTATTTGTAAACCAATATAAGCACTGCAAACAAAGATTCTGGCCTCTTCTCAGGCCAAACACATGCCACAACTTCAGGCCTATATATAACTTAGCTAGGATTGCTACCACACCTAGACCCACCCAGTAAAGGACACACCCACCAGCGTAATTGATTCTGTCTCTTCATGTCTCTTACTGACATATAATCACACAAATAGGTTGGACTTGATGGACTTTTGTCTTTTTTCAACCTCACCTACTATGTAACTATGTAATTATGTATGCCACATGTGCTCACACCTGTACAAAACAAATTTGTGAGAGCTGCTTCACACAAATTGTTGACAAAGCGCATTCAACATTCATCATCAGCATACAACATTAAAATATGTGTGCAGGATCACACCAGACTTATACATCCATATCTGGCCAAAACACACAGTTCTAGATTTGGTGCAAACCCACACTCGCTTGATTTATAATGTCGTTTCTTGGGTTTCCATTATGTAATACCCGTCAAGAATGTAATCACTGGTGAAAAATAACATTTAAAACCACAACAGAGGAAGAACATACAAACCTCTAGCCAGGTAGCAGCATATTTGGGATTCGAACCATTGACCTCGGTGCTGCTAAGCAGAAGTGCTAACCAGCTAGCCACTGTGCTGCCACATGGATGGAGGTTGCATCTGTGGTGTCAAACAGTCCTAAGTCCCAGGGGTGCAAAAAGTTAATCAATGCAGATGTACTGTGGAAGGCCGGAGAGCCATTGAACAACCTGTTTTTGTGATATGTCATCTGTTTTGAAGGCTGGTTATGGCTGATTACTGTTAGCATGCTGCTAGAGCAGTGTTTCTCAACTCCAGTCCTCATGGCGCCCCAACAGGTCATGTTTTCAGTATTTCCCTCAGATGAAACGGCTGTGGTAATTACCAAGACAGTGAAACTGATCAAATCACTTGTGCAAAATAATGGAAAACATGGCCTGTCGGGGACTGGAGTTGAGAATCATCTCTTAAGCCTCGTACACACGATTGGACTTTCTGACGGGAAATGTTTGATGACAGGCTGTTGGCGGAAAATCTGACCGTGTGTATACTCCATCGGACAATTGTTGTTGGATTTTTCGCGGACAGATGTTGGATAGCAGGTTTTCAATTTTACGCCAACAAATGTGTGTTGTCGTTTTTTTAAAGCGGGTGTTCACAAGTCCGTCGGACAAAAGTCCAGAGTACAAACACGCGTGCTCGGAAGCAAGGACGAGCGTGGTGGTCGGTCTTGTAAAACTAGCATTCGTAGTGGAGATGGCACATTTGTGACGCGGCAAATTTTGAAACCTCTCAATGCAGCGCACGTTCTCTTCTTCTTTATAATGGGATAATAATAAAGCTGCTTTGCTGGTAATGTTGACAGAGTTCTGCCAAACATATTTCAAAAGGCTTTTTTTTTCTAGTGATATCCAGAATAATATTTGTTTTCTTTTTTTATTTTGGGTCAAGTTACCACAACACCATTATTATCCTGTAGTTTTTAAGCTCAAAGATACAACTATGTTGGTGTCCCTTGTAAATTTGACATTGTATTTTTGAAATGTACCTTCCTACTCACAAACATACTGTCCTTCTTTAAGTAAAACACTTAGCCAAGTATTTTTCAAACGAAATATTTTTTATTTAATAGGGAGCACAAGGTCATATAAAAATCAAGAGGAAGGCAACGATGGAGAAACAGTTGGAATTGATGAAGCGTTTGTACCCCAGGGCAGACATCAATTATGTGAAGTGCAAAATTGTTAACCTGAGGAATCCATTTAATAGGGAGCACAATACGGTCCTGGACTCCAAGATCAGGAGCAGCAGCAGATGACATATATGTCCCCAGGCTACGGTCTTACAAAAGCCTGCGTTTTTTGCCAGACCAGACCAAACCCAGGCCATCCCTCTCAACACTTCCTTCCACACAAATAAACTAAATTGAATAAAAAATGCATTTTCTGCACAAAAACAAGTAGAACTCAAATCATAATTTTCAAAATAAACAAAAAGAAAATGACAAATTTTAGGGGTGAAAATCCCCAGCCCAGCGGGCTTGTTGGGGGTGTTGGGGCTGCATTTGCCACGGTCCACCATGCTGTTGTGGTGGGTGGGGTGGCTGTGGTGTCTGTGGAGGTGGTGGAGGATTTCCTCTTTTTCGCAGATGTGGGTTTTCTGGGTAATTTGACCCCTCCTCCCCTTGTTGAGGAGCTGCAAGATCAGCTCCTCACACATACTGCATTGGTCCTCCTCCATATCCTTCAGCTTATTTGCGGTCATGAAGCCAAATGCCTCCTGTGCATCTGGTGCCGTGCTTATGGCACTTGTTGCATGCCTGAGGAAGGCAGCTGCAGCATCATTCAGGTTTCTGGTCTTCCTGGCCCTTTTAGTAGGAGGGCGTAGGGGTGGAATCTGGGACTCAGTCTGGCTGCTGGGCACGGGCATTTCCTGACTGAGGCTTTCCTGTGTATGAAAATGGGACATATTTTTAGGTTTTTGGTCATCAATCACACACAATTTTGAGCTCATGACTGTTGCAAATTGAATGTTAACAAATAGAAAAGACTATCATTCTGACCCCAGCATTTTTCATTCTTTTCCCAATCATTTTTGGCCACTATTGTCTACTGATATGTAAACCACTTTATTAAGCCAGAAATTTGGGATCAATAACGTCTAGTTAACATCATTCTATTTTTGTCTACAAATATGTTCAACAATGCTATACCTGGGTCAAGCTGGACTCCTCCACATCTTCTTTCTGTGTGGAAGGACCAGGGTGGACCTCAGGAGCTGTGGCCTCAGCCGACGTGGAAGGAAGCATTGAGAGTGATGGGCGTGGTTCTGTTTGGTCTGACAAAAAAAGGCAGGCTGTTGTAGTACCACAGCCTGGGGACATATATTTCATCTGCTGCTGCTCCCGAACCTCTGGGATTCCATGACGTTCTTGCGCTCCCTATTATATGTACTACGCATGCTACCAATTTTGGCCTTCAAATAATTGATGTCTGCCGTGGGATACAGAGGCTTCACCAATTCCAACCGTTTCTCCATCTCTGCCTTCCTCTTGATTTTATTGGAGTAATCCCTACATAGACACGGCAGCTCCTGGTACTGCTGGATAAAATCTGGTGCTGTAAATGTATCCACCATTGTGCCTGCAAGACACAACACAAGACAAATCCTAATGTCAGTCTAAACTCATAAATAATCTGGTCCCAATATAGGCCTCAATCTATAGGCAGTATAGGCCACTTACCACTGAAGCCCCAATTTACAATTGTACCTTCGTTTTATCTTTCCTTTTGGCAATGTCGATCCTCCACTCCCAGAACGCTCCTACGGCCGTGTCACGGAACGTCCCACACTCCGCTTGAGTGCTTCCGTCATATACCACTTCCTCCCAGTCTGTATACAGATATCAGATATTCCAACCTCTCTGAGCACAAAACAAGGCGACACTTGCTTGTAGCTAACATGAACTCACTTTATTCAGAACCAGAATACAGTCTTATATACAGGAGAAAATATTACTCTAACAATACAAACGTAACCTAATTAACATGAGCTAATTAACTAATCCTTTATACATCCTAGGTGACTGAGACATGACCTATTGCCCAGACTGAGTTAATTATCACAGGACATTTCTCACAATAGCAGCAGCTCCAATAGGAGTCGTCCCGTCTCCTACATTGTATAGAGGACAATGTCATCAGCTCATTCAATTAACATAAACACAGGTAGTTGGAGTTGATGACACCAGCATCTCCTCACAGGATGTGTCCCAACAGTATGAATCAGTCTTATCAGCAAGGGGCTGCTGGAGGAATCCCCCCTCCCTCTTCAGGGACACAGATCCCAGATGACCACAGCAAGGAGTCCCCAACAGAATCAAACAACATACAATACACACATATATACACGACTGAGTCCGATCAGCACAGTTCAGACCGGACCTCCAATTCACCCCACAAAGAGCACCGTTCCATTGAAAATCCAGGGCCCATAATCAAAAGGCAAGAGGCTCGCACAAAGTCCTCTCCAACAGCCTCTGTCCCGGCTAGGTCTGTCACAGGCCGTTACAATGACCAGGCGTTATGGCTTTATATACACTGTGCATGCATGAAACTCCGCTCTTTGTGCGTCATGACGTTGGGGCGTGACCATCTCTCTTCTGCATGTGACACACACGGTGGAACATTCGGGAGTGTGACAGCATGGCGGATTCCAAGGATTCCAGCCATCCCTGCGGTGGTGGATCTTATAGGAGGCACAAAGCCACCCCCATGAGCAAGGCTGAGATGGTGGAGATGGTGTGTATCCCTGAGAAGCACGACTACGATTGTAAGCTGCGCAACTATGAAAGGCCCAACAGCCAAAAAGACCTAATTTCCTTGCCATTTTGGAGGTCGAATTTTCAGTCAAATGAACGAAGGACCAAATCTGAAAGTGATGGTCAGATTTAAAGCACCGCAAGCAAGAGCAGATGAAGTCCATCCATCACATCAAAAAAAGTAAGCAATATTTGTATCTAAACAATATGTATATGTGTAAATTAGCTGTCTGTATATGTGCTTTCTCCAAGTAGGTTTTTAAAATTCTAAATAATGTTATTTTTTTGCCATTTTTTGTGTAAAATTTTTTTTTTTAATCTTCTTTCAACAGGGAAGCACAAAAAAAGAAGGCTACAGACAAGCCACCAGAGGGGACAAAGGGAGGCCACTGTTGCCTGGGCCCCAACAGGGGAGACTTCAAGGCCATCTTCCCCCCAAAACCGTGACAACTTCAAACACACTCATTTAGCCACCAATTCTAGGTGGGCCAAAGGCCCTGGGCTTAGGACGGAACTTAAGGGGTAAAGAACACTTTCTGGTTGATGCCTGGCTCATCAGTGCCCATTAATGCAGCCTTGCCAGGGTAGACATGGGTAGAAGAGAGGCCTCGGGGATCACAGTCACACAGGGTAATGCCTGCTAGAATGTGCCTCATATATCCCCTATCCCATAGGAGACAAGAGGGGTGGGGTGCAACTGCATGAGTTTTTCAATGTTGGCACTTGTCCAGTGTTTCCCCTCTGTAAAAATGACATCACCTTCCCTTTTCAATGCATATTTAAGGGGAAAAAAAACCCCACAGTGCAGCATGGTGTAGTCCACTAGTCATGAGCAAACATTGTCCCCAGTGCAAGCTTGGTCAACTAATGCAGCAAAATGGATGCTAGAAACATATGTGACTTGAGGGGGAATAATGAACGCTGTATTATTTCTTTTTAGAGGAAAGTGAGTGCGTTCAGTTGAACCAGGATTTTGGTTTGGAGGCGTGGGATATGACACCTGGACCCAGCACAGACCTTCCTATTGTTGATGTAACATCCCCTGACGCAAGTCAAACAGAGGGCCAAAGAGACCCAGAAGTTGAAAAAATATTTGTGAGCCTCTTTTTCGCAAAAGTATTTTTGGAATCTGTCTTCAAATGTGTATACATGTCAAATGTTTAGATGTCCAAAAGAAACATCCACTCCACACATTAGCAAAGTATGTAGTGCCTTAACATTAGCATGGAGAAGGAAGAGGTGGAAGGAGCTGGCAGTGTTGCTAGGTACCCGAGTTTTGTAGACCCAGGTACCAGGGCCAAGATTACAGAGTAGTTGCAATGTGTACATTCCTAGTAGTGTAGGTGTGTGAAGGGCAAGAGAAGAAGGTTGCAAGCAATAATAGACTGGGTAGGTATTTCCCCAATTTGACTAGTAACTTGACCATAATTTATGACCTTAGCCACTTGACCATTGTTCCCTTAATACTTTTTTTCTCTGCTTACAAGGATACAAACTTCCAAGATGCATAATTGGCTGTATGAGTGCAGATATGATGCAGGCTTTGATTGAGCTTGAGAAAATAAAGGGGACTGCCACTGCTTTACAGAGAAGAATACATGATTATGTCAACATGCTTGCTAAATTTTAAGTTCATCTGGCCTGAAGTTTTCTTCCACTTGTTGGCTCCTGTTTGCAGTTTTAAGATTTCCCATGGTTTTATTAGTTTTAAGCCCTGGTTCACATTGATGCTACTTTGAAATCGCACTACTTCACTTGAAGTAGCGCAATTTCGAATTAGCAAGGTCAGATCAATTTCAGGTGCAACTTGATAGACATTTGTGTGTCTTCATGCGCAGATGTCTATTGAAGTCGCACCTGAAATTGCAAAAAGTAGTGCAGGAACTACTTTTGCAAATTGTTGTAGTGCCGCTAAATCAGTGTCGCACCAATTGGAACAGTGCTATTGCCTCAAATAGGCTGCGACTTGGCATGACAAATTGCTACAATGTGAACCTAGGCTTTATAGTGTCTGAGGTCAGTGTTTAGCCAATCCACTTCTCTAGGTGCACCACCAGATCCTGTTTTCTTTATTTTCCGCAGGCTAAAAACGCCTGTGTGAATTGCTAACCTCAAAAATGACATCATCACCTGTGCCAAAAACAAAAAATATAGATAACATGACCTAGAAATGCATCTGGAGAAGGAGAGTTGAGAAATACTGCCCTAAGTAATGTTTTAATTGTACTCTTTATGTGTTTTTAAGAATCGCAAAGCCAAAAATTGAAGATGCACACAAATTAGGACACAAAATTCGGAATTCCCTCATGATCCCATGCCTAAAATTTGTGTCTTTCCCTACATTTAGTTTGCTAAAGCCCCCAGGCAAATCCATTTTGCACTACAAGTGCACTTGCATTGCACTTGTAGTGCAAAGTGGATTAGCCTTTCGGAAATAATCCCCAGTGTGTCAACATGTGCTAGCTCCCATCATGGGGGATCAATGAACATGTTTCGGGGGTGCAAACCCTTCCTCTCACCTACTTTTAGTTTTGAGGAAGGGGTTGCTGCCCCAAAACGTGCACATTGATATCCCATGATGGCAGATAGCACATGTGACACACTGTGTTTTTTGGGGCTTTAGGAAATAAGCTGTTTGTACCTACACACATTTTAGGCAGGGGATCATAAGGGGACATTTAACAGTTATGCCTCTATGTGTACATGGCTTCAAATTTTGGCTTTTAGAGGGGTGAGATCACCCCATCTGAGGAAGGAAACATCAACACAGTTTTGGGATACTAATGTCTCATATGGCCTTTACTTTATCAAAGTCGAACTTTGTAAGTTCCTGAGTTGGGGATGTGTATGTTATGTTTTTAAACATGCCTGTTTAGCCCCAAAAAAGGCAACATAATGTCAAACATACATGTTATACACCAAGATGTTGGTTTGTTCAAAATTAAGGCCATTTGAGAACATAGGAGACAGATAAGAAACACAAACAGTAATTCAAATGAAATATGAGTTTAGTATCAAACAAAAGTTTTATTCCACATCAGCAACATTTTGCTGCAGAGCCACTGCCCCTCTACCCACAAAGTAGTCCACTGTTGCCGGACATCTCGGGTAGTATGGGAGGGAAACCCAGCATGACCACTTTCCAGAGCCGTCATCACAGTTGATTCAGCTGGGCCAGACACAGTTAACCTCACTTGAAAGTAAGACAAGGTAGCTGCTTGCATTCCTCCTTAAATAATTGTGCAGGATGCAGCAGCACAAGACAACATGATTCAGCTTGTATGTTAGAAAAAGCCTGAACCGTCTTAACAGTATTACAAAAGCGTTCTCTACAGTCCTTCGGGCACGAGACAGCCTATAGTTGTAGATCCTCTGCTCTGGGGTCAGGTTCCTCATGGGAAAGCGCCTCATAAGATATTCTCCCAGAGCAAAGGCCTCATCTGCAACAAAAACAAAATTGAGGCCCTCCACGTTCTCCAGAGGAGGTGGCAAACATAAGGTGCCATTCTGTAGCCGATGGTAGAATTCTGTCTGGGCAATCACTCCTCCTTCCGAGTTGCGGCCATTCTTCCCAACATCAGGGTACAGGAATTCATCATTTGCAGACATCACCGCTAGCATCACTATAGTGCAAAAGCCCTTATAATTAAAATAATAAGAGCCCGAGTTGGGTGGTGGGACAATACACACATGATTCCTATCAAAAGCCCCACCACAGTTGGGAAAATCCCACTGATGGTGGAATTAGGAAGCAACAGCCTGTCATTCCTGTGGGTTGGAAGGAAACTGTGGAGTCAAACAAAAAAAATACTACTTTTGCACATAACATTGCAAGCAGATTAGACACAAACATTCTTGGCCAACATAAGTATAACATTTATTTAAATGAGTATTTAAAGACAAAAGTATAAGGTCAACTATTCAGATTTCTCACCCCCTCTGGTGGCCCATTCTAAAAATGTTATGGTGGGGGGGATGGGTAGATGTTTTGGACAGGTAACCCTCTCCACTTCCATGAGAGCTGAATGCATGAATAATGTGTGATACTTTGGCTATCCCCTCCTTACTTACACTATTGGCAGCCCACTGGACAGGTAAGAAGTGTCATAATCCAAAAATATGGATACACACTGTCCAAATTCAAGCACATTTTTACATTCATAAATTACCTATCAAGATAATAGGAGACAAAAACTTTCAACAGTACCATTTGAAGGGATTCAGGCAGGCCCTTGCACTGTATGCTTTGGTGAATTCATCCAGAAATATGACCACAAAATAGGTATAGTGTGTATGGGTTTTGCAAAGTCAGCAGATAGAGTATTGGTATCAGTTGACTTAGCATTTGGGGGGGGGGGTTACAAATGAGTTTGGGGCCCCAAAAAAATGGCCTCTTGCACTGTGCCTGAAATTGAGGACAGCAATAACATTTGTACACATTTTAGGGGGTGTTTAGGGTAAGCACAAAGCACATGAAGCTGACAAAATACATTGTTAAGGTACTAGGCTAGGTGTGTATGGGCCCAGGATAGCATGCTGGGGAGGTTAGTGAAGGCAAATATGCATAAAGGACAAAAAAGGAGCATTAAAAGCTTACAGCATTTATGAGGACAAAGAGGACATTCACAGCATATTACAATAATGGTAATTATGGAATGAAGAAATTAATACAATACATTAGCAAACATTAAATACAAAGAATGAGATGTTAAAGGCTAAAACTTACCCGAATATAGTCCTTCTGCAGGACTTGATGATGGCAGAACAAGTCTCTGAAATAATGATTCCCAGAGCCTGAGGGGAGATCCCAGTTGTGAACTTCAGATCCTGGAGACTTCTCCCAGTCGCCAAGTACCACAAGGTGGCGATGAGCCTTTGCTCGGGAGTAATGGCTTGCCGCATGCATGTGTCCTGCTTACTAATATAGAGGGTAAGCAAAACCAATAGACGGTGAAAGCAGGGGTCCATCACCCGGAGATAACTCCTGAAATCATCAGGATTATTCTCCTGGAGCTCCTGCAACAAAGGCATATGACAGAAGTGGTCACGATTAACCAACCAATTCTTGGTCCAAGAACTCCTCCTCCCCTGTTCCTGGACTGGACTTGGGTCAAAGCAATAACTCCAAGCCCAATAATAGCACGATCTCTCCGACGAGAATGCCACATAGCTAGTAGACAAACAGCCGTTCAGAAACAAATTGACAAGAACGCACTGAAAATCAGAATGGACCTGACAAGCACGACCTGAAAATCAGAAATTACCTGACAAGCACGCACTGAAAATCAGAAGCGAACTGAAAAGAATGCACTGAAAAACAGAAACGAACTGACAATCACGCACTGAAAAACAGAAATGAACCGACAAGCACGAGGCTGAAAAGCGCAAATCGACACTCACCAAACTTCTACTAACATGAGATTAGCAGAAGGAGCCCAAAGGGTGGCGCATGACTAGTGAACTTCCTTTTTATCGGCTCATAGTACGTCTAGAACGTCACTACGTTCGTAATTGTTGGCCAACATTTGTGTATGCAAGACAAGTTTTGGCCAACGCCCTTCAGACAAATTTCCACGGTTTTGTTGGCGAACAATCCGATCATGTGTACGAGGATTTATTGGGTTGCTTTTTGCTTGGTAAGAGGCTGAAATTAGTGCTGGTGGGAAATCTTAAGGCTGATTATTGTCCTTGCCAATAGAAAACATATGACAGAATTTGCAATGCTGGAACCCCCCTACACATAAATACTACATTTAGACATAATTTCTGTAAGGACATAAGTCAGGAGTTATGTTTAACAACATAGGGAGAACAGACAACTTCTCGATGTAGCACCCTGGTGTTTAGGCAGGGTCGCTAACAAATTTAATCTGCTAGGCAGTAAGTGTCCTGGATAATTGTTAGAGGATCCACTGGTTTTTCTCCCTAAATCTGGATTTGCTGCACTTCTCACTTCTGTCACTGGGTGGCACTGTTGTCAGTGACATTGGATTGACAAGAGCCTAGCAAAGTCAGACTATGAGTGGATGGGTTGTCTTGCCAATTGGCAGGGATCTCTTTAGTCCCTTGGCCTGCTGGGAGAGCCTATTTATTTGGGTGGAGTCAGGTGATGCTGTTCTTTGTCACCTGGACGGCAGTCTAGGCGGACGTGTGTTGAAATGCCCCGGGTTGCTAGGACAGAAGCCTGAGGCCTATCCCGGGAGTACCTGGTTGCTTGTCTGTCTGAGGCCTATCCAGGTGTAGAAGAAGCAGCGTGGGGTTGGGACTTCAGGCTTGCAGTCCGACCGAGTTGCAGAGGTTCAGCCAGACGGGGAACCAAGTTGCTATTGGGAACGATTATTCCAACTGCCAGCGGCAATCACGGATCAAGGCCAGAGTTAAAGGGAAAGCAGTTACCACTAAGGGACCATCCTTCCTGTTATCAGAGGCTAGTTTATGGAAGTCTGAAAGATGTACCAGAGCAGTCTTTTTTCACTAGCCTGGGATGGTGAAAGAGTGGGAAAGCTTCAGCAAGTGCCAAGCCAGGGACCCAGTGAGTTAGCAGGGGGTGACACTTGAGGAGTATACAGCAGGTTAGCTGTGGAAGAGCTCAGAGGATCCAGTGATGACTGGGATCTGGAAGTCTAGTGAGAGACTGAGAGCTCAATGAGTGAAAACCTACAGTGGGATACTGTGAGTTGTAAGAAAAGATCTATACCAAGTTACTGTGAGTTACATGTAAGGTTCACTATTTACTGTTGCAAGTTCAGTTGCCATAGGAGACAGCAGTTCTACAAATACAGGGACCGTATCTGGCTGGAAGGCCCTTAACCTGTATAGCTGTCTGCATATTTTATCTCGGAGTCTGCCAATTACCATTGCATCTGCCTAGGGGTGTCCTGGCCCTAACCCTCTTTCCTCCAGTTCTTGTTAAGAGACAATAAATCTCTTCTCAAATATAAAGCAGGGGTCATGGGACTTTAAATGAGGTAGGTCACTTGTTTTCAATCCATTTTTATTAATTTTATAAACAATTTATACAAATACATTCACATGCTTTACTACTATAGCTATACATGTTATCCTGTATCCCTGACTAAAGATCTATCTTCCTTTTTTATGCCTATTCCCTTGTCCTTTACACAGGACCTCATTATTATCCTCTATTCCAATCATCCAACAACATTAACGCAAAAATGTTAATAGGAGGAAAGACCGCGCTTGCAAATTAAATGAATAAGGTAAAATGAAAACAAGAATAATACTAGAATAATACTAAGCCGCAACTTTTACATGTGGACAACGATGGGAACTTTTACATGTGATATCACAATAATAAGCATAAATTTGAGGAAAAAAGTTGTGCTTAAACATTTTAAACTACAAAAATGCTCATAAAAAAGTCAACATATATATTTACAAAGTTAAGGTCCCTGCTGCGACAGCTGAGACGTATATATATGTATAGTCAATAAAGTCTTATGCAGTGGAAAAAAAGAATGTAAAGTCAAGGTGGTAAGGGATAGAGACACCACACTCCTAAATCACAATCCAGGTCCACAACTTTCAGAAATTCAAATGTTATTGTCACCACGTGTCACCGTCACCATATATCAAATACCTGCTTACCAGATAGCTAGACCCATAGAACAGGTCAGATGCGCCTGTGGCTGATTATGCTGCCAGGGCCTTTGGACTGCAGTAACTCCGGTACACAGTTGTCCTATGGATGTTCCCTCTTATCCTCTCACCTCAGCTGTCCACAAGTATCTCACTCGAAAGAGAAGAAGGCTCCGCATAGCATAAGATCCAACAATATTTTATTCAAATTATTCACGATGACATCAGCACATCGTCCGCCCGACTAGTTTCATCACAGATTGACGTTGTCCTGGGGCACAGGCGACGCACTGCGACATCGCCTTAAGTATACAAGCAAACAAGCCAAGCCTCGCTCTAAGCTCCAAGACCTCAACACAGAAGGATAAAGCCAAGCCTCGTCTTGAGTTCCGAGATCCCAGCACAGAAACCAAGCCTCTTATTGGTCCTACAGGGCAAACCTCCCTATGAGGGTGAACTGGACCCTTCTCGTGTTGTATATCTTAACTCATCTTGGGCCACATTAGCATATGGCGCCAATAGTGAGTAAACATATATAACTAAATTTTGAAAAATATCAAACCAAGAAAGTAAAAATTGGGCGCAGAAAAGGAGCAAAAAAACACCAGGAAATAGGAACAGCAACAGGGATCCATAGGTGGATACTCTAGTGCTGCCCTCTATAGGCCACCCACAAGTTGCGCCCAGAAACGACTCTATTGTGACCATATGCACAAAATAATTACTAAATGGGAAACCGGAAGTTTCCCCAAAAAACAGGCAGGAGACACACTGATACTAGCTCCACTTAGAAATCCACCTGAGTCAAAAAATCTGCAAACACAATAAATGCTCGACACTTTACAAATATATCACATGGGTCTGTCGGCGGTTGAGTATTTTCTGAATAGAGATTCGGGTTTGTCCCGACCGCAGATAGAGTTCTATCAGGGAATTAGTAGACCAGACTGTGTGGACTGCACAGAGGAAACCAGAAACGCATGTAAGTGAATGATAATGGTGTTTATTTAAATAGGTGACAAGTAAGTGAATATAACCAGTGCACAACCAACCACAGACCCACAAACATCAAATAGTATAAACAAATAAATGGGAGATACAGGAATCGTAAACAAAAGCCAGGCCGAGGTCATACACAGGGAGGTCAGCAGATGAGTAAGAACGGGAAACCAACAGAACAGGGAGAGGATGGATAGGCTGCAGGGATCCCAGGTAATCAGGTAACAGGAGGGACAGGTACAGGATGGGCTCGGGATAGGGATCGGATCAGATAAGATCGGGTCAGGTCAGGTCAGGTCAGATGCAAGCTCAAGGTCAGGATTACAGGCAGTGAGGTCAGGGCGCAGGGAGATAGATACCAAGGCCAGCATGTGAGGGCTTGCCGGGTATTTATGAGACTGCACTAATTGTCCTCATGTAACACCTGAGCGCAGGAGGTGCTGCCCCACACTGCCAGAAAACACCCGCTGATGGACACCGATACTATGGCCCATGAATCTGACAGTGCCACCAGCAGGTGAGATGCTTTATTACAGATCCTGGCTGCAAGAATGCACCCGCTGGTGGACACTGGTACTGCAATCCACGGGACCAACAGTGCCACCAATGGGTGAACCCTTTCCTGACAAATTCATTATGGAGCTGCTGGGTTTTGCGCATCCCACAATTATTTTTGGTGGGAGAATCAATTCTACCATGAGCATAGGGGTTGTAGCCATGAGGGCTAAATATGCCCCCAGTCTGGCTAATCTCTTCATGGCCAAATGGGAGGTGGATGTTGTCTATGCCCATCGGAGACTGGAGTTGATCCTGTGGGCAAGATATATAGACGACATCCTCCTCCTATGGGATGGAGATGAAGACGGTTTAAGAGAATTCATGGAGTCCCTTAACAATAATAATAGGGGTATTGTATTAAACTATGAGGCTAGTAGGGAGGAGGTACATTTCCTAGATCTAAGGATCAGATTGGAGTTAGATGAGTTAATTATGTCAACATTCTTTAAACCCACTGATAGGAATGCCTACATTCCCCAAGACAGTTGCCACCATAAAACATGGCTGAATGCCGTCCATAAGGGTCAATATACCAGACTAAGATGGGATTGTACCAGAATCAATGATTTTAAGGAACAAGCACAGATTCTGACCAAAAAAATAATTGATAAAGGATATGAAGCCAACTCCCTCAAATAGGTAGTTAGTAAGGTCCAGCAGACTGACAGAAGTTTGTTGCTCAGAACTCGAACTACTGAGGAAGTCACGGAGAGCTCTAGAGAGCCTTTCGTGACTTTCATTACTAGCTACTCAACACAGCATTGGAGGATAAAGAAACTTATCCAGAAAAACTGGCATATTTTGTGTAGTGATAAGATACTTGGATCCTCCTTACCTTCAAGGCCGCAAGTGGTTTTTAGAGGGGTTCCTTCTCTTAAGGATAAGATTGCCCCTAGTGTATTAAACCCACCATCCAAAACAACTCCTTTTTTTTTTAAACGTAGTGAGTTTTTTTCAATGTAGAAAATGTCAAGTATGTGCCCTTAATGGCTGTCGACACAGAAATAGCAAAGAATTTACAGCCACTAGCTCATCATGTGTCTTTAAAATAAAACCTTTCATTACCTGCTCCACTACTGGAGTGGTCTATTTGTTGCAATGTCCATGCGGACTCCGGTATGTGGGCAGGACCAAATGGCATTGCAAGTCAGACTCAATGAGCACATTAATAATATTAGGAATGGCTTTCTGAAGCATTCTGTTTCGAAACATTATGCGTTGGTACATAACAAAGACCCTAGAAATACTATTTTTTTGGGTATCGATAGGTATACCCCACCATGGAGGGGGCTTCACTCATTAGGGGGATCTCACAACTTGACATTAAATGGATCTACAAGGTGGGTTGTTTTTTTTCCATTAGGCCTCACCGTAGATTCAGACGTTTAAAAGCAGATTATCTTTAAAACAATATACCACATAGTTAAGAACCATTTAGGCTATCATATCTTACTCTAAACATTTCCATGTGCAATTCCCATGTTTCTAGCTCGACTAATGATTTAGATCGTCTCTGTTGTCTGTGAGCTATAGTGAATTAGATTTTTTTTCCTGAGCGCTATAGTAAATATCATTTTCGCGGTTTTGCTATTTTGTGCGTATTTATTTGCGCATTCGCATATTAGCGCTATAGTAAAGCAACCCCTACGAGTTCCTCCTTTGTCTCTCCCATTTGCTGAGCCTGTTGAACATCCTGTTGAACATCCTGGCTGTATGATAACCCATCCTGGAATCTTGATATCCATCTATCCCATGGGGATACTGGGATAAAGTGCAGCCAGATCCCCATCTTGGGGTCAGAGTAGGAGGTAAGCGTCTTGAGAGTTGAGTGTGCACTTTTAGGTGTAAAGATTTTGCTATCCACACTGAAATATGGATTTTTGTTGATACACAAGTATACATGAACTTTTTGCACAAGAGCTCTTCTCTTCTTTGTTTTTTGTTTTTTTTGATGGACTTTACTGGATTATTTATGAATGTTTTTTTAACACATTCGTATTTACAGTTTTTGATATATATGAATGTTTTACTTGCTTAATTAATTGTTATGAATTGATGCACTTTATATTGATAGCGTAACTGTGTTTTTAGTAATATTATTTGTAATTTGGTTTAAAAAAAAATGTGCTGCTTAGTCTAAAATGCCCGGGCCTATTTTTTGTCCCAGTCCAGCCTGCAGGCAGATATAATCTAATCAGTTGTTAACTAGATTTAAACATTGTCTTAACAAATGAGTAAACATTTAGAAGTCAGGTTTCTCCCTTGAATGTTAACGAGAACTGGATTCAGACTGTCCTCAGCATTTCTATCAGAATTTATAACTGGGATTATGTTGGGAAATACTTAGTCTGCTGTGAAACCTCATAGAAACATCAAAATGTAAATTAAAATTTTTTTTTCTAGGTATGCTGTGTGAATGGGAACACATAACGCGCCTATAGTCGGGTGTTCTCAAATTTGACTGCAAATGTGGAAATACATTTTAAAGTTGTAGTAAGCTTAACACTAATTATTCCTATCCTTTATACCCTGTATAAAAAAGATCTGTAATACTTACCTTTTTTTAATTTGAATGGGTGCTGTGATTTGGTTCCATAGCTCCGCCTCCCCTGTGTAACAACGGCTGTGAATTCCAGGAACTTTGACATCACCCATAGGCTCCTGTGGCTCAGCTATTGTTGCCACTCCCTCCTTTCCCCTGCAGCAACTGCTTATTCACACAGGGCCTGGATTTAGATTAGGTCATTACACAGATCTTGTTATACAAGGTATGCAGAATAGGTAGAGAGAGGGGGAGGAAATGTTTTAAGAATAGTTAGCTTTAGGCTTTCCTTCCACTTTAAGTATGACCTTTCAAATAGTTAAACAAAACAGCTGGGTACAGGGACTACCCTGTCTACCCTCTTGTTGTATTTATTACTAAAGTACACATATTGAGCTTCCAACTCCTGAACTTGGTTCGAACAGATCAGCAATTAAAACAAAAGCTGATTTTACAGAATATTTGCCAGAATATGCAATGCATATTATTAACTCTTAAAAAATATATGGCCAAGGGAACTCTCAGTCCTGTAAATCATGTTCATTTTCACTAAATATATTTAAATGCGGGTTTGCCTAGGTTCACATGACATAAAGAGTTATAGAATCTGCATCTTCTCAAACAAAATACATAATGAGAGGCAGAACACCAGCTGTAGTAGTGTCCTTTCTATCTTACTGCACTAAATTAGCCATGATATGCTAAAGTGATTTTCCTGAATAAAGTTAATGTTCCTCAAAGATAAAAAAAAATCTCTCTGGCACAAAGCTCCCCACATAATTAACTTGCGTTCAATAAAAGAAATCATCACAATATATACATAATAATCCTCTGTTATAAATTATACACCTGAAGTTCATTGACAAGTGAAAGTCTAAGGGCTTATTTTTAAAGCCATGAATACCCAAAACTGATATTTGCGTTAACTATAGTGGTTATATTCGTGTAACTCTTAAGGACTCCAGTTATTTGCTCTATACTCTTGACCAATGTCCAGTATGCTGCTTAACACCCATATTTTCCATAAAAGCTGGCTTCTGAACCTTGCACCTGTGCGCTTGCCATCCTTCTGATGTACCTGAAGCCAACTTTTCCATGTCACATGATTGGAAAGCCCCTGATCGCAGGTATGCATCGGGAGCTTTACGGTCTGGTAACTGTGTGGGGAGAAGGCAGGGCATGTGCTCTTAGCACAGAAAAATGGTTACACAGTTCCGCATATATGTGTACCTTCAGCAGGAAGAAGTTAAGGCATTCTCTAAATTAAGGTGAAAAAAAAGTTCCCCAGCCATCCCTAATCCCTTACCTGACAACACTCATGATCCATCACTGTCCCTGGTCTCCTCTCTTCCTGCATTCACAGAGTCTCCAAGAGCAGTGGGAGCCATTGGCTCCTGCTGTTGCCAGTAAACTTCTGTAAGGAGGGAGCACGGGGGCGTGTGTGTCTATGAATGTATTGTCCATATTACCATTGCACATGTTCCTGGACATAGGTTTTTCAGTAGCGGGTGCTGTAGCATCTGCCAGCTGGAAACTGGGCTTGTCATGAAACAATGCACATATTCGCCAGTACACCGTGGATCATCAGATATTGTCCAATGTGCGTTGTGTCTATGAACGCACACAGCCCAGCTTGGGATCATGCCCCCAGCTTGCTGAGGGGGCACACACAGGAAAGGAGAAGCTGACAGGGCCAGCGGGAGATTTCAAAAGATATATCCTACTCTGTCCACCTTTAGGCAATCCCTGGAAACTCATCTCTTCAGGGAAGCCTATCCTGCCTCCACCTAACAACTAGTGTTGGGCAAACAGTTAGGGCTGAGCAAACGTTTGGCCCGAAGAACGCCTATTCACCCTTTCAGCAAACACCTGAATTTGTTCGCTCGCCGAGCGCCCCACAGTGCACTGCATGCTCCCACTGGTCAGGTGCAAGGCTTTGCCAATTAGGGCACAGAGCACTGTCAGAGCCCTGATTGGACAAAGTGATGATGACTTTGTCCGGCTCATTACTCATAGTCCCCCCCACACACTATAAAAGGGTCCTTCCCACTGGAACCTTTTGTAGTGTGTTGTTGGAATGGAGATAGAGCAGGGCTCAGTGATGGCTAGTTAGTGTATTCTTGTAAATCTGAGTGTAAAGTGTTAGTGTAGTGTTAGTATAGTGTGAGTATAGTGTGTCAGTATAGTGTAGTGTGAGTATAATGTGTCAGTATAATGTAGTGTGAGTATATTGTGTCAGTATAATGTAGTGTGAGTATAGTGTGTCTGTATAGTGTGTCAGTGTAGTGTTTTAGTGTAGTGCAGTGTTTAACAAAGCATTACATAACATTTAGTGCTGTATACAATGCTGTACACCCTTTTTTTTTGGTTACGGTTTGTTTTTTTCTTTCTTTCTTTTTTTTTCCTTTTTTTTTTTTCTTCCCCTGCCTGCCCCCTTTTTTTTAAATTGTCAGCTGCAGTTTTTCTGACTGTGATGCTGGTGTTCCCCATTTTTATTTTTAAAATTTTTTTTTACATTTCTGTCAACGCCAGTCCTCAATTTAAAGTGCACCAAACAGCACTTTTCATTCAATAAAGTGCATCTAATCACACCATCTATTTCCCAGTTTCTATTAAATTTGGGTAATGTCTGGAAGGTCAACAAGGAGAGGCAGACATTCCCATGCCACTATCGGGGGGCTAGCAGCATCTGTGTCTTCAGGCAAAGGTGGACAGGGTCCGTCCTCAGTCATGGCGCATTTGTCTCTGTTTAGTGTTGTTGCCTGTGCTATCCAGCCACAGCATGCAGAGGAGGTGGTGGACTGGCTTACTAAACTTACTAAAAATGCCTACAAATTGCCCCAAATTTCTCAAAAATTGTCAGCAAGCTGGGGAGGGGATCAAGCCTGCCTTTTTACATAAAGTCACAGGTTTTTATTGTGCCACATTACCTCTTTACTATTACCAATGTCCAAACAACCAATGATGTCATCAGTTGATAAGGAAACACATTGAGCCCCTGCACATTGTCCTTGTTTGCCCCTCCCCTGTCCCTCTTCATTAGCATTGTGGTCATGCTAGCTGCATGAGGGAGAGAAACTGAGGGAGAAACATTGGAATACTAGTACAAGAAGGTTGGCTTCTACAAATACTGCGTCGTTGGTAAATGGGCTATTAATCATTCTTGTAACCCATTATCTGACTTTGTGTCAAGTTGCCTTGGAAAATCTATTGCCCTACACTTTCTAAGGACACCACACATTGACTAACAAAGATTGCTGTTAATCTTGCTGCCCTGGGTGCATATCTATATAATAAATGACCATCATCCTATTCTAGAGAGTTAACCTCTGTCTGGCCATTCCTCATTCAGTTCTCCCAGGAGACCAGTGTTTCATTAACTGATCCACTGTTTGCAGACATGTCCCTTCAGCGTGCCAACATCTTCAAGGGCCCCAATGTAGCCAGCAGAAGACTTACTTTAAAGACTGCATATTTAGCCTAATTCATAGTTTATTAACCACTTCCGCCCTGGAAGGATTTACCCCCTTAATGACCAGGACATTTTTTGCAATACGACACTGTGTTGCTTTAACTGACAATTGCACGGTCGTGCACCCAAATAAAATTGATGTCCTTTTTGTCCCACAAATAGAGCTTTCTTTTGGTGGTATTTGATCACCTCTGCGGTTTTTTTTTTTTGCGCTATAAACACAAAAAGACTGTCAATTTTGAAAAAAATACTTTTTACTTTCTGCTATAATACATATCCAAAAAAAAAAAATGTCTTCATAAATTTGGGCCAATATGCATTCTTCTACATATTTTTGTTAAAAAAAAAATCCCAATAAGCGTATATTGATTGGTTTGCACAAAAGTTATAGCGCATACAAATTATGGGATATATTTATGAACTTTTATTTTTTTTATTGTTTTTACTGGTAATGTCGGCGATCAGCGATTTTTAGCAGGACTGCGACATTGCAGCAGACAAATCTGACCCAAAGTTACACTTTTTGGGGACCAGTGACACCAATACAGTAATCAGTGCTAAAAAAAATGCACTGATCACTGTATAAATAACACTGGCAGGGAATGGGTTAACACTAGGGGTGATCAAAGGGTTAACTGTGTTTCCTCAGTGTGTTTTCTAACTGTGTGGGGGATGGATTGACTGGGACAACACAGAGGTCACTGTTCCTGATTACTAGGTACAGACAATCTCAGTGTCCTCCCCTGTCAGAACGGGCATCTGCCTTGTTTACATAGGCCATCTCCATCTCTGTGGAGCGATCGCAGGTGGCCGGCGGACATTAAGTCGCTCCCACAGCGTGCAGCGGGTGCGCGCGCACGCCCACAGTATCTCATGCACGAAAAAACAACGCACAGGTCGTTGTATCGCACAATAGAGCCACCCTGCCGCAGTATATATGCGGTGGGTGGTCTTTAACTGGTTAATATCGTGCAATCATAAGGTACAGCCTAGGCCTAGATTTCTCACCACAGAGGACTTTAGGCAACTCAGCTACTATCCTATTGATACTAACCCGTGGTTGCCTACGGCCGCTAATTTAGTGGAGAAAGCTACACCTTATGCTGATCTCATCTGAACTTAAGGTAGCACTCTCACCTTGTTATTTGAAGTTTATAGTCTTGTCAGCTGCAAGGTATTTCTCACTGGGGTATCCTGTTTAGCTGAGCGTTATTTTTCTCAATATAATTTGTTATACTTCCTCAAGGTCTCATGTCTCATTTCAGAGTGACTCTACGGTATGAACCAAAAACTCAGTTTACCTATTGACATGCATACCTAAGGTGTCAGTGGTGCTAAGGTCATGGTAAGAACAGAGGACCCGATACAACCAGAAGCTTCTGCAGGGGTAGCTCTACAATTAGACCATACATGTTTGTATAATACATCTTGCACTCAAGGTCACCATAGGTGTTAGTGATGCTAGAAATATAGTAGGTGATATGGTGCAAAAGATGTGAATGGTAGAGAGAGGATGTCCTGAGGAATGAATGGTTCATCCGTGGGATAAAACATGTTGATGTGGGGTCCCACCCCCTCCTCCCCCCATGCCCTGCATGGCTGCCCTGATGTGCTCATGATGAATCTCCATGCCATAATAGAGGACACAGCCCATATATTGCACTGTTATCTACATGTGGATGCATGCACAGCAAGTACAGCCAGCACTTTAGCTGAGTGTGATCAAGGTCAGTGGGACTGATCTGTGTATGTGAGTACAGGCCGCGCATGGCAGGGCTTTATCACTCTCTGACTTAAAGCAGTGTGTTCCTCGGTGACTCGGAAGTTGGTGGCAGAAGAGGATGGATGGTGTACATAGTTCTGAGTCTGCTTACTAGTATATACTATGGTACAACTTACCATTGTGTACTAGGGGAATCACTAGTCCCTGTAGTATTGACCATTTTTGCAGACTTTTGAGACTATCTACATATGTATGTAAGGGATACAGCACTGCTCCTATACTAGCTGCCAACCTGCAAGCATCTGCCATTCCTGCATGCATGCAATTTATTGTGGATTATTACTCTACAGCATATCACCAGCTCGTAGAGCTGTGGACTGTCTCACTGCTCACCTGCAAGCATATGCTATAAATGCATTATTGCACATTACATGGACATACTGAGGGCATCCTGGTCAGCATCCAGTTTAGCAACAGATCCCATTTTACACTCATACATGAGAGCCTGCAATATAGTACATATTGGATTACACTTGTGTATACATTTTGGGGTTTGCATGCAAGTTTACCTGTAGGTACCACAGTGTCAGTACCTATCCTTTTGGAGACCCACCCTGCATTTTACTTTGCAGGGATATGGTTTGATCTCTACCATGGGATTTTACACTGTAGTCCCATAGGAAGGATCTAGTATGTCCCATGGCTTCTAGTGCCCTGCTGTTTTTGAGTGGTTTTTGGCTGCCTCTAGGAGAGGGATTTTATTGTACTTCATATTGGCCAGTTTTCCTCTCTGTTCTCTCTTCTCTGGGGGTAGCCAGTGCTTCTGCATTATTTATTGCGCTGGGTAGAGTTGGGGTTGTTTTGGGTGTGGGGGGAGGGTTTTTTGAAGGGATGGCTTTTGGTGGGATGGGAGGGTTGGAGTGCTGATGTGGGTGGGCATCTGGGGGGGTTCTGGAGGGTTATCCTGGGTCAAGAAGGGCACCAGTTCTTTTTGTGATTTTTTTAACTGTTTTCAATAAACTATATTTTGGACAGTAGCTGATGTGATGTTTATGCCTTTTTTTGTTTTTTTATTATTCATATGGTTTTGGTGATACCTACCCACCTACATAGTGCGAAGCACCAGTATTATTGTTGATTAGTGGGATTCTGGTCCATAACTTCTTTGTAGACAGGAAGTCAATGGGGAATAAGTCCTTTGGACAAGGTCCTTAGGCTGTATAGTCTATTTTGGTTAGCTCCATCACACTTTTCGCAGCACTTCTGATGAAGTCTGAAGAATTCTCTGGAACAGCAATCGGAAACAACAGGGTGCACAGACTAAGTGTAGTACGTATTAACAATTTATCACACCAAAGACAATTGGCAACTCACATAAAGATAAAATCAAAATGCTTATCTTCATAATCAGGTGGGGTTCTAGTGGAGCACTGGTGGTGGCACGAGAAACACCTGTAGTGACTGAGAAGACAGCAAATTGCCACCAGACTATGTGCAGTAAAGTGGTATGGTGAAATAGCACAAATATTAGCAATTCACTCAGGTGCTGGTAAGATTCGCAAGTATTGGTGTTACAGTATCGGTGGTCTGCTGCTGCAGTAATTTCAAATCTAGGAGCTGTCCCTTCACTTACAACAGAGAGTGGCAGCAACAGGTCCTGGATTTGGAATTACTGGGCTGGTTCTTATGCTGTGCTCTGTGTATCCATTGACACACACAGTGCAGCTCGGCCCAACCTCCAGCTCTCTCTTCACAGGCTATGATTGACAGCAGCTGGAGCCAATTGCTCCCACTGCTGCCTTGATGTCCATTGAGAAGAGAGAGCAGAGAGAGCCTTTGCTCTTGGGCATAGAGCTGAATTGAGATCGAGCTCAGGTAAGTATAGGAGGGGATTTAAGGGAGCTGAATACAGAAAGTTTTTTTACCTAAATGCAAAGAATGTATTAAGTTAAAAAACCTTTAGAACCACTTTAGGGTCCCAAAGGCTTAAAAAATACTAAAAAGTCCCAAAATTAAATGTACATATGTACTAGAATTGCATCCAATGTTTTTTCACACCAATTAACCACTTCCAACACCCCAGTATTCTTTAGGTGTGCCCTTACTTCCTTGGATGGATCTCAGCATTTATATACAGCATGAGTTCAAGCAAGCCTCCAAATGATTCCTCCGTAGCAACCAAATCAGCCTCACATAACTGCTCTGCTTCAGGACTAGATAGAGTACCACCCATAGAAGGATAAAAAGGGAACTCATAATGCTCAGTACTTATTTTAATTAAAAAGTAATTAGAAGAATTACACTAACAATTGTAGATAAATAACAGCATGTTAAAAGAATGTATCCAGTCTAAGTCACAGTGTATACCGCGGTAATCCCGCCCAGCATGATAACAATATGTCTACACCCAAAGGCTGCCTTTGAGAAAGTCCAGTGGACGCAACGTGTCAGTAGGTGTGCACGTGACATCAAAGGCTGCCTCTGAGAAAATCTGGTACAGTAATGTTTCAAGCATAAGCTACTTTTACTAATCTATTACAATATCATTACAGCCTATTTTAACTTTTATAGGACCCATCAGGGACCTGAAACACTGGTGATATTTACCATCAATGTACCATTCAGTGATTTGGCTCTATAAACAAGCATTTAAAAAGCGCTCCTTGTGCTAACAATATTTTGAGATCTTTTTGTGCAATCACACCTTACTGAACAAATGCTACATGAAAATCAGTGTTAGAAAGGGATGCCCAGAAAGTATATTGCTTTTGTTCCATTGAGAATTTGTTTAAAGCTTTCTGTCTGTAAGCAAAAATGTGTATGTACATACCTACATCTTTAGGTTTCTTAATGATTTCTGAAACGCATGCTTGGTTGTACATGTATTTATAACAATGTGATTTTGTAGATTTCACAGTAATATTGCGTTTTTGTTTCAGATTTATGAAACCTATTATCACTTAGGTATTGCTTTTCAAAATATAAATCAGCATGGAAAAGCAGTATTGCAGTATACTAAAGCATTACAAGCCTCATCTATGCAAAAGGTATGTTCTAAATGCGTCCAATTTGTTTGCATATACGATACAATTGCTTCTCAAAATTAGCCTCTAAAATATAGACATTTTCTATAACCCAGAGGGCACAGTGCTGTAATCCAAAGCAACCAATCAGAACATCTCAGTGATATAATCTGTTCATGATCTGCTATTAAGGACGAACTTTGAATACGGATTGACCATGTGTTTGATAAAAAGAGTAATTTGCAGTTTGAGAAAATCAACAAATCAAGCTACCAATTACTAACAATACACTTGCTGTCCACAGAACTATGGTCAGGTGGCTTAGAAGGGCCAATCATGGGGGTTTTATTATGTGCCAGCACCCCCTTCCTATAAAAGTCATTTGCATCAGCCTTAGTGCAGTGTGGAGGCATGGGATTAAGTTACTAAAGACTAATAGGTAGATCTCTTTGCAAGGGAAGTTGTACTTTGCATGTGAATCTTCCCCAAAGCTTAGTGAATGGTGAAATTTCACTTTGCAAAGAATACCAAATTCCCAAAAAAGGAAAGAAAATAAACATTTTTTGCTTGCACAGGATTGGATGATGGAAGTCAGCAGAGCTTCTCTCCATTAACTAAGCTCTGGGGCAAATTCCCTTGCAAAGTGCAACTTCCCTTGCAAGGTGAAAAGTCCATTTTCCTTTTATAAATTAACCCCCAAGGAGTAGTAAGGAACAGATCACAGAGTGTGTACAGTGAGAGGTAGTTGCTGCAAGAGATTGCTAAAAAAAAATCTATTTTTACACTGAGTCACAGACACACTGAGAGAGATTTATTAAAACTGGAGCACTCCGAATCTGGTGCAGCTGTGCATGGTAGCCAATCAGCTTCAGCTTGTTCAATTAAGCTGTGACAATAAAACCTGGAAGCTGATTGGTTCCTATGCAGATCTGTGCCAGATTTTGCACACTCCAGTTTTAGTAAATTCCCCCCACTGTGTGTTGGACAATCCTGTGACAAATTAGGGACAGATCAAAGAGTGCTTGCAGGGAGAGGCAGTTTATAAGCATCCAAGCAGCGCTGCTGTTTTTTTACTCTCAGGTAAAAAAAGGTGGTGGTGTTGTACAGTATTTAGTAAAAGTCACTACAATATTTTGATGTATTTTTTCAGTCTAATAAATATACTGTAATGTATTTTTTTTTAAAACTAAAATTTGGCTGGTTAATGTCCTGTTGAAGATGTGGCCAATAAAAGTTAAATACTGTACACTTAGTCACTATAATATTTTAGGGGCTTTTTCAACAAAATGCATTCACTTTTAAGGTTGATTTATTGATTAGAAGTTGGCTGGTTTATGTCCTGTTTGAAATGGTGCCTAATAAATGTATCTACATGCTATGCATCAGTACAACACTTTGGTGGCTTTTTCAGTCAAATAAATAAACACGAATGTCAATTTCTTGATTAAAAGTTGGCAGTGTGGGTCCTGTTTAACCACTTACCCTCTGAAAGATTTACCCCCCGTTCATGACCAGGCTATTTTTTGCCTTTTGGCACAGCGTTACTTTACCTGACAATTACACAGTCATGCAACGCTGTACTCAAAGAAAATTTATATTATTTTTACCCCACAAATAGTGCTTTCTTTTGGTTGTATTTGACCACCACTGGGTTTTTTTTATTTTTTGCTCTATAAATGCAAAAAGACAGAAGATTTTAAACAAAAAAACAATATTTTTACTTTGTCATAAACCATATCCAATAAAAAAAGGAAAAAATCGAATTTCTTCATAAATGTAGGTGAATATGTATTCTGCTACATATTTTTGGTAAAAAAATCCCAATAAGCGTACATTGATTGGTTTACCCGAACATTATAGCGTCTACAAACTATGGTATATATACTAAAATTTTATTTATTTATTTTTTTTAATACTAGTAATGGTGGCGATCAGCGACTTATAGCGGGACTCTGATAGTATGGTGGGCAGTCTGACACTAACGGACACCTTGTGGGAACTAATGACACTAATACAGTGATCAGTGCTAAAAATATGCACTGTCACTGTACTAATGGCACTGGCTGGGAAGGGGCAAAAGTGGGTGTAAAGTCACATGTATTAATTACTTTGATTCTCTCAGTTTTAGATCCCTGTTCAGTACAGTGTGTGTGTGTTTTCCTAAAATTATAATGCTAAACACCTTCTTTGCAAAGCCCTGCTATCTTGTCATGTGTCATCCCTCTGCTTTCCTCCCCGTTTTAAGAGAGCACAGTGGGAGGGGCTGAGATTCCTCTATGATGAATGCAAGCTGGCAGCGGGAGGTCACGTGTCTGCATAGTGGGGTTCTGCAAAGAAGGTATTTAGCATCATAATTTTAGAAAAACGCACACACTGTACTGAACAGGGACCTAAAATAGAGAGGATCAAAGTAACTAATACATGTTTCTTTACTTTACAAGCACTGGCGCAGCTACAGGGAATAGATTTACACAGGCATGAGAGGAGAGGGGAGGAGCAGAGAGGAGATTGGCTCTCACACAGACTACAGAACTGACAGGGAGAGAGGCAGGGGGAGATGCGGAGACGCTGAGGAGATAGCTGTAAACATTAACTGACCTCGCTATCAGAGATCAGCAGCCATGATAAACGTGGTCAGTTTAAAGAGGGGGAGACAGGAACTGGCAGGATCAGCCCGGTAATGTACAACATAGAAAGGAACAATTGACAAAGCACAAAAGCATTGTGCTATATCTCGTGCCTTAAAGGGATAGGAGCATTTTTTTTCAGGCTCACAATCACTTTAACATCTAGGGCGATCAAAGGGTTAAATGTATGCCTAACCAGTGTTTGTGTGTACTGTGAGTTTTTGTTTTATCCAGCTGTATTTATTAGTGAAACTTGTACCATCCAAGTGAAAGATATAACACCAACATGTCAGAAAAAAATAAAAATTCAAAAACAAAATGACTGAGTTGGAAAAAGGATCACCCCTCTTATGTCAGTATTTTGTTGAACCATCTTTTGCTTTAATTCTAGCCTTTAGTCTGTTGGGATATGTCTCTACTAACTTTGCACACCTAGACTTTGCAATATTTGCCCACTCTTCTTTGCAGAACTGCTTAAGTTCAGTTCAATTTGATGGTGACCGTTTGTGGACTGCAGTCTTCAAGCCATTCCACAGATTTTCAATGGGGTTTAAGTCTGGGCTCTGACTAAGCCATGCAAGAACATTCACCTTTTTCTCCTTCAACAACTGTGTGGTCATTTTTGCTGTGTGTTTTGGGTCATTGTCATAATTTTGATATAAAGCTCACAATTGCAGTCTACTAAAGCTGCTGACATAGTGTGCATCGAGTCAATATTTCTGGATCTTTTCTTTTTTATTTCTTCCTCTTAAATTGCAGCCTTATAAATGAGCTTACATACTGAGAAGTGAGTCTGTACAATATTTCTGTCTGTTGTCAATAAAATTATAAACTCTACTTTTTTTTTGTTTTTATAATTTATTTTATATTTACATTATATCTTTTAGCCTCTTGTTAGTTAGGCCTCTTTAGGCAGTTGTTGATGACAGTTCCAGAGCTGTCTTTATTGTCCCAGTACCTCAGTGCATCTTTTGAAACACTCCCAAAAAATGTAAAAACACTGTGCTGCCAAAACATTGCACACCCTAACCCCAAGTTATTAAAATTCAGCTTATCAGTCACAAATTCACCTTGCTGCAATGAGGAGCCCCCTGGTTTGGTTCGCAGCAGAACATGCGAACAGGCAAAAAATTTGTGTGAACACCGTTAAAGTCTATGGAACGCGAACATGAAAAATCAAAATGAAAATATTTGCCAGCACACCATGAAACGATGCAGATAGCGTCCAAATGTATAATTTATTGCATGATCACAAGGAGAGCCACATAATGGCTGTGTGTTGAGTTATTTTGAGAGGAGAGCAAATTTACACTGTTATACAAGCTGTACACTCACTACTTTACATTGTAGCAAAGTGTCATTTCTTTAGTGTTGTTACATGAAAAGGTAGAATACTTTTGTGAGATACTGTGTGTGTATATATATATATATATATATATATATATATATATATATATATATATATATCTCAAGTACACTGCCACTAACTGAATAACCTGCCTGCTTAATCTAACTCAAGCTATCTCTCTGTCCACGCCAACAACACTACACACGGCCGATATGTAAGCAGCTTTATATAATGTGGGGCGTGGACTTAGTCCCCCCGAGCCATGATTGGCCAAAGGCACCCTACCTTTGGCCAATTATGGCTCTCTCAGCAGAGCACGCTGTGATTGGCCAAAGCATGCAGGTCAGGTGCATGCTTTGGCCAATCATCATACATCAATGCACTGTGATCTCGCAGTGCATTATAGGGTGTTCCGCTGTGCTCGAATTTCCCGCGAACGCCCCTTAATGTTCGCTGTTCTGCGAACGGGCAAACACCCGATGTTCGAGACGAACTTGTGTTCGACCCAAACATCGAGCTCATCCCTATTCACGAATAGGAGTACAGAATAGTGTCCATTGGTTTGAGACGTTAGCAGGTTGTTTGTGAGTTTTAGGAGAGCAGTTTCTGTGGAGTGTTGAGGACGAAATCCAGACTGAAAGGGATCAAGAAGGTTATTTTCAGTGAGGTGGTCGCTCAGTCAGTTGTAGACTAGACATTCAAGGAGTTTCGATAAAAAGAGGAGCAAGGAGATGGGGCGTACTGTAGGTTGTTAAGATTGGTGGGGTCCAATGAGGGCTTTCTAAGTATGGCATATGGAAGTGATATTGTTGCATTTACTAAATCTATATTGTGATTGAAGCTCAGTGTAAGGAAAGATACCATCATAATTTTTAATCATAATCATTTTTGCCAATTTATCACAATTACCCATTTCACCAAACATGACGACTTCTTGAGTGGTACTGACACCTTTAAGCAGGTTCTTTATGATTAGTATATTCTGGAAAAGGATTAGGTACTGTAGAATACACAGCAAACATTTGCTAAGAATGATGACAAGTTTGGTAGCTGACTGCAATGAATTGTTTTAACATATGCATTCAATCTCAACTGATTACTTGTTGTAGAAATTAAGCAATTTGCGCTCTCTCTCATGTTCAGATTCTTGCACAGCAATTGCTAGTCATTACACATACACTCTAGATACCCCTTTTACTCTCATTGCAGATTGCAGATTTTCTTTTATTTTGTTAATCTTCTCTAAGTAAATGAATTAATAGATAAGAGCATGCTGTCAGCCTCATACCTTGTTATGTGCCCCCTCAGGTTATAATGTTTGTGTTTTCCTAAACACAAGCAATGCAATTATAAAATGAATTACAATGTAATTCGGACATAGTCAGTGCCCTGTAGGAGTACTGCAGGTCTTTATTCAGCTCCAATACACCCCTGCTGGGCAAAATTAGTATTTTAATTTGAGATAAATTAAAGACTATACAAGCTAATGTCCACAAATAAATAACATCGTTAGCATACAGATCTGGAATTTATCAGTCATGAGCACTGCTGGCTGCCCTGAATGGTTTAAAGCAAAACTATAATGACTTCTAAGAAAGATCACTAATTCTGAAGCTTCCTTCACAATATCATCCACCCCCCACCTCCCCTCAGCATGATGCCACTGGTCCCGACTCCCCAAACTTTTACAGCTGTTTCTACAGCAACTGTCAACTTTCTGTAGATAGTAGAAAGCAGATATTTGCATAGGATGAGGCACCCTCTTCTCCCTCTCTCATGACAGTTCTTGGACCTGATGATAGGTTGGCCAGGCACTGAACAATGCATTGATGAGGCACTACACGTTTATTCTAAAATAGGTTTAGCTTTATTTAGTTTTTTTTTTTTTTTAAAGTTTATAATGTTAATATATTATTATATCATTGTTTACCTTATTCTTCATATACAGTCTTTGTTTTACAAATAAACATTTACATTTGAGAACGGAATCCTGGGTTAGATATAAACAGCACAGAATACACTGTTTGCTTTGAAGATCAGTTTGTCAGAATGATATGTCACTATACATTACTATTGGTCTCACAACTTTTTAAAAAAAGCTTTTTTTTTTCCAATACAGAAAATCTGCACTGTTGGCTGCTCTGTAGGAACATTTCTGCACACCCCTGTATTGACTCGTCGAGCATTTGCATTTGTTAAATGTGGTAAGATGGAAATATATGAACGGTTTATCATACAGATTTATATAAATGGGCACAACGCAAGGTACAGTAACCAGTATAGTAATGTATGGTACAATAACCAGTAGCAACTAGTCAGCAAACATTGACTATAGTTCTTATTGGTGTCTGTATCCCCACTGGGAAGAATTAGACTGGCCATATATGGATCATTTTCAAAAACATACTGATTCTGCCATCCACACAGTCATGGTGGAGAGGGGAATCCTGCCCTCTGGGTCATTGGACACTGACAGTAGGGACTCCAACAAACCCGTTTGAAAAAATTAAATCATTAGATCGACATCTATCAAGTGGGAGCAACCACACATTGATTTAAATTTGGCTGGCCCCTGCTGAACAGGCCAGATTTCAATCTATCTATGGCCTGCTTTACCCTCACTTTCTGTCTCAGATATAAGTAAAAAACCTGCCAAATCTCTAACCTTCCCCATCCTCCAGAACCACTTTGAGGCAGTTTGCTCTTTGGAAAACCTTATTAAAGAAAACCTGTGCTGAGAAAAAAGTGTGCCTTGGCTGACCACCTTAAAATACTAGCTGCTGTCATGCCAACCCTTTGGCTTCAATACTATTGGGTGTGTTTATGAAAGAATAATAATACCTATTAGTCCTGTGAAATGATATAAACATTCATTCTGTGCAAACAGAGGCAAAAACAAACGTTTTTTTTTTTTTCTTTTTAATCAGACTTTATTTTATTTTTTTTGTTATAAACAGATACACAACATAAAAAAAAGGTAGAAAGAGCATATTTCAAAGAAGCACAATAAACCAAAAACAACCACAAAATACTGAAAAAATAAAAATCAAAACAAAAAAAAAAAAAAAACACAAAGCCCAACATAGAGCATGCCTAAATATAATCAATGCAACAAATATGTACTGCATATAGAAAAACAAAAATAAAAACCCAAAACCTTATAGCGTTCTATAAGGATGGTCCCGATGTTCGAGTGAAACGTAAATTCACCCGCCGAGGAGCACCCCCCGAGATCGCAGTGCATTGACGGCTGCTGATTGGCCAAAGCATGCACCTGACCTGCATGCTTTGGCCAATCATAGCACGATGTGCTGTGAGAGCCATGATTGGCCAAAGGCAGGGTGCCCTTGGCCAATCATGGCTCAGGGCTATGTCCACGCCCCACACTATATAAGACTGCTTACACGGTGGCTAAATGTAGTGTGTTGGAGTGGAGATAGCGTAGGCAGGTTGGTTAGTGGATAGAGCATGCAGGCAGTGTAGAATATAAACTACAGTATAGTCAGTGTAGAATATATATTACAGTGCAGGCAGTGTAGAGAATATATATATATATATATATATATATATATATATATATATATATATATATATATATATATATATATATATATATATTACAGTGCAGGCATAATACAGTGCAGTCAGTGTAGTGTATATAAAGCAAGGCATAGTATATACTACACTTCAGTGCAGAGTATATACTACAGTGCAGTGCAGAGTGTATATACTACAGTGCAGTGCAGAGTATATAGTGCAGTGCATAGTATATACTACAGTGCAGTGCACAGTATATAATACAGTATACTGCGGTGTGAATAACACAGTATAGTGCAGTGTATATAATACAGTGCAGTGTAGTGTGAATAACACAGTGTTGTGGTGCTACTGAAGTGCCGGTGTGTCGCCACTGATCCCATTTTTATTTTTTTTGCAGAATAAGGTTCTGCTGCTTCATTATTAGTACTCCCCTTTCTGTGTTGCAGGTTTTATACCTTCTGCGTCAGCACAGCAGTGGTATACCTTTTATTTTTTATTTTTTTGGCGCAGCAGCACCAAGAATATTTAGAGCATAATTGCTGTCCCCCCTTCTGCTTCAGCAGTGGTCCCCTTTTTCTTTTTCGGGGCTTTCTTTTTTTTTTTTTAACATTTATTTTATTTTGGGTTTTTTTTGCAGCAGCATTGAAAAAAATTCTCCACAGTTGCTGCATTGTTATTTTCTTAAAAATAAATAAATAATAAAACTGTTAATAGTGCACCAAGCACAAAAGTATTGCACCCAAGCACCATATTCCCTTCCCACACTCTTTAATAAAGAGTTATAATAATGCCCCCCCCCCCCCCCAAAAATAAAAAACAATAATAAAACGGTTTATAGTGCACGTAGCAAAAAAAAAAAAAATCCCCATCATGTCTAGAAGGCCAACAAGGAGAGGCAGATGCTCACAGGCCACTAAAAGAGGGCAAGCAATAATAAAACGGTTTATAGTGCATGAAGCAAAAAAAAAAAACCCCAAAAAATCCCCATCAAGTCTAGAAGGCCAACAAGGAGAGGCAGATGCTCACAGGCCACTAAAAGAGGACAAGCAGCCTCTGTGTCTACAGTGAAAAGTGGTGGTCGCGGACATGGTGCATCCTCTGCAGTTGGGGCACGCTTGTACTTTTTTTAAGCTGCTGACCGTGTTATTGAGCCACAATATGCAGAAGAGTTGGTGGAGTGGATAACTAAGCCGTCCTCATCCTCCTTATCCTCTGTCACCCAGGCTCATACTAGTTTGCCTTCCACCGTAGCTGCCAAAGCAGCCTATTCCACTGGCTCCTTGTCAACAGCTACTCCTTCCATAGCTCCACCATCATGCACGGAGGAGTCACCAGAGTTATTTGATCACAGTGTCGGTTACATTCTGCTGGAGGATGGGCAGCAATTTGAATGCTCCGATGTTGGTTCCCAGGTTGAGGAAGAGAGTAACGTGAGCTTAGAGAGAGGGGATACCACAGCAGGACAAGAAACTAGCAGTCATGTTCCCCCGAGCTGCAGCTTACTGCCAAGTTTTCTCCAGTGATGAGGAGGGAGGGGATGATGAGGTCACTGACTGTACTTTGGTGCCTGAAAGAACAGAGGAGGAAAGTGAGGAGGAGGCACAACTCCAACCATTCGGGAGGTCCTCCAGGTGCCAGCTTAAGGGCAGCCACCTTATTGCATCACACCACAGAGCTCCACAGGTGCAGGGCACTGCTGACTTCCCACTGACTTCCAAAAGTTCATTGGTGTGGGCTTTTTTCAACACATGTGCAGTAGATTGCAGCATTGCTGTTTGTAATCTCTGTCTGAAGCAGATAAAACATGGCCAGAACTCCACCGGTTTGAGCACCACATGCTTGACAAGACATATGACGACCTGCCATGCAGTCCGTTGGCAACAACACCTCATAAAAGGACCCACATCATAAAAAAATGCAGACTTCTCCTTGTCCCTCATCTGGAATCTCTACCCCCACTATACCTCAAGGCTTCTCAAAAACCTGCACTGGTAGGAATGATGGTATAGCAATGGGTGCCACAAGTACTTACAGCCAATCTGCTAGCAGTACACCACCTGTTGATTTCATCAGGCAAATTTCACTACCCCAGTTGCTGAACTGTAAAAAAAAAATACTGTCCCAGCCATCCACATGCTCAGCATCTAAATGCTAGCTTGGCCAAATTGCTAGCACTACAACTGCTGCCTGTTTATCTAGTGGACTGCCACCTTTTGTGAATTTGTGGAATGTGCTATACCACAGTGATATGTTCCAAAAAGTAATTTATTTTCATGTGTAGCCAAGTCCCGGGTCCCTTTTGGTCTAATGAAAACCTCCAGAGTTAGGGATAGCTGACATCCTTGTATTTAGAGTGGGTTACGAGGCATGGTGGGTGTGATGCAAGGGAGATTCATGGGCGCCATACACTTCTTGAATGCAAAGAGATTTATTGTCTCTTAAACAGAACTGTGGGAGAGAGGGTTTAGGGCCAGGACAACCTTTAGTAGTTGCAATGTTAATTGGCAGACTTTGAGACTCGTATAGGTAGACAGCCATGCATGGAAAGGCACCCATCCGTACACCACATCTGCATGTGTAGACACCCTGTCTCATATGGCAATAATCTTGAACGGTTTCTAACAAAGGTTACAATGAACTCTTTCACTTCCTCTACAATCTCCTATTGTAGATCTTCACTCAACTGAGCTCCCAGTCTTTCTCACTAGACTTGCTGATCCACTGCCACTGGATCCCCTGAGCTCTTCCAACCTTCTCGCCCAGTATCTTCCTCAAGAATCACCCCCACGTCCCTGCTGGCTCCCTAGCTTGGCATCCAAGATACTCTTCAAGCGTCACCCCACTGGCCTGCTCGGTCCCTAGATTGACACACAATGCTACTCTGCAAGCATCACCTCTGCTGGCTAGGTCCCTGGCTTGACTCCTGCTGAAGATTCCCAATTCTTCACCGTCCCCGGTTGATGAGAATACTGCTCTGGTACTTGCTTCAGCTACTCACAATGGTCCCTGGTAACAAGGTGGATGGTCCCTTAGTGGGGACAATTTCCCCTCTACCTCCAACCATGACAGGTTCTCCGGCAGAACCGGCACTTCTGGTTGGACTGCAAGCCGCAGTCCCAGCCCTACGCCGCTCTCTTGCTTGTGGATAGACCCTCAGACAGCCTAGCAGCCAGATGTCCCGGGGATAGGCCTCAGGCTCTGGCCTAGCAGCCCGGGGCAGCACAACACATGACCCAGACAGCCGTCCAGGTGGCACGGAATGCTGATCACCTGACCTCACCCAAATAAATAGGCTCTCCCAGCAGGCCAAGGGACCCAAGAAGATCCCTGTCCATTGGCTGAGATACCCCATCAATTCCCAATCTGTCCTTGCAATGCCCTTGTCTTATTTAATACCACCAGATACCCGGCCATCTAGTGACAGAAGAGAGAAGTGCAGCAATTCCAGAATTAGGGTGGAATCAGGTGTTTAAGGCAACTATACCTGGCAGGTAAATTTACAAGCAACCCTGCCTAAACATCAGGGTGCTACACACGAAAGGCCATTCCAGCTCTCTACCTTCATGTGGAAGGCAATGTTTTTGGCCTCGTTGGACAGGGCGGTCAGCAGCAAGGTTCACATTTCTGCTGACTCATGGTCCAGCAGGCACGGTCAGGGATGTTACATTTCCTTCACGGTGCACTGGGTAACTCTGCTGGCAGCTGGCAAGGATGCAGGACAGGGTTCAGTGCTGAAGCTTGTTCCACCACCACGCCTCCAAAAATCTGATGGTGATTCTGCCACATCTGTCTGCTCCACCCCCCCTTCTTCCTCGATGGCCTCTTCTGCTGAATTGTCTTCTGAACCAGCAATGCTCCCTAATGCCCTGTACACATGATCGGACTTTCCGATGGAAAATGTGCGATCGGAGCTTGTTGTCGGAAATTCGGAGTGTGTGGGCTCCATCGGACTTTTTCCATCGGAATTTCCGTCACACAAAGTTTGAGAGCTGGCTCTAAAATTTTCCAACAAAAAACAAAATCAATTCGCGTAAATTCCGATCATGTGCAGACAATTCCGACACACAAAGTACCACGCATGTTCAGAATCAAGCATAAGAGCAGCACTGGCCATTGAACTTCATTTTTCTCGGCTCGTCGTAACGTGTTGTACGTCACCACGTTCTTGACGTTCGGAATTTCTGACCAACTTTGTGTGACCGTGTGTATGCAAGACAAGTTTGAGCCAACATCCGTCGGAAAAAATCCGATGGATTTTGTTGTCGGAATGTGCGATCGTGTGTACAGGGCATAAGTGTTCAAGGGGCTACACAAGCAGTCAGGCTAAAAGATGCCATGCAGTGCTTCAGTTGGTCTGTCTAGGGGACCAGAAACCTAATTAACATGGGCTAATTAACTAATCCCTTTAGACAGCCTAGATGACCTTTAGGCCAGACTGGCCGTCTTGTAGCTCAGAAAACACAATCAACATTATCACAAATCAACACAGAACTCTTCTTCACACAATAGCAGAGTTAATTAACACAAACAACAATGGGGATCTAATGACTCTTAGATCCCATACTAGACTTATTTACAATAAACACATTCTAGCAGGCAACAGACAGACAGGTGGCTGGAATTGACATCAGCATCTCCTAACAGTATTTGTCCCAGCATTATGAATCAGCCACTATTTCTAATATGGCAAATCCAGGGTCCCCAGAGTCTGTGTATCCTGGGGGACCAGGACCCGAATCGACAGTAATACCACCTCAAGGGTCCCCAGGCATACAGCTCAAAAAGAACACCGTTGTATTCAGTCCCCTCCAAAAGCCTCTATCCCGGGTGAGTCTGTCACAGCATGTAATTTCAATTTTTTTACAAATTTTTAACAGCAGGGCCCGTTCCTGGGCCCAGCAAGAGTAACTGAGAGGGGTTACAGTTCAGGCACCACTTGGGATGGGCGAATGGTTTGGGCCGAGCATAAGTTTGGTCTGAACATCACCCATTCAGGTATTCGCCTAACACCCAAACTTTCTGGGCACTTAGTGGGATGTTCGGCCGCCGAGCTCACAGTCAATAGGTTAAGGCTTCCCTGCTGAGAGCTAAATGTAAAAAAAAAATATTGTACAAAAAGAATGTAAATTTAAAAAAATTGGGTAAAAAAACAGCGTGGGTTGACCCATTGAGTCTGGTATGGATTTTAACCACCAGCAGGAACACTCACTCCCTCCTGTAGCCCATCAGAGTACCCGAGTACCTATCTGCAGCCCATGCCTCATAGAATATATTGGGGTGTTTTTTTTTTTCAACATTGGGTCATTTTTGGGTAATTCCACTGTCCTGGTGCTTCAGGACCTTCAAAACTATAATAGGTAGGAATGAAATTAGATGTGTAATGTATGCTCCTAGAACACCTGATGGTGGGTCCCTGCATGTTGGGCCTCTCTATGTGGCCAGGCTGTGAAAAAGTCTCACACGTGGTATCGCTATACTGAGTCAGGGGGAGTAGCAGACTGTGTTTTGGGGTGTAATTGTAAGTATTCATATGCTGTGTGTGAGAAATAACTTGGTATTATGACAATTTTGTGTAAAAGAAAATCATTTCTTCATTTTCCCAATAATTGTGGGAAAAAATTTCAACTTCAAAAAACTCACTATATCTCTTACTAAATACCTTGGACTGACCACTTTCCAAAAAGGGGTCATTTGGGGGGTATTTGTACTGTCCTGGGGTTTCAGGGCCTCAAGAAATGAAATAGGCAGTCAAGTACATCAGGTGTGATCATATTTTTATGATTTGCACCGTAGTTTGTAGACTCTATAACTTTTGCACAGAGTAAATAATATCCACTAATTTGGGTTATTTTTACCAAAGATATGTAGCAGTATTGATAAGAAATATGTGGATGCAGGGGGAGCTATAAATCTGATCACACTCTGGCTGCAACAGTATTAAAGTGCAAAGTGCTAAACAATACATATAATATTCATGACACAAGTGCAAATAGACAATATAGTGAATATTTCTTAAAAACAAAAGTACATATATTGATTGTGATACAACTTCAATCTTTACACCGTCACCAATGGAAAAACTTCACATAAATCACCCGGTGGATGTGAGTGAAATGCCTACTCACCAGACCACCGTGACCTCTTTAAATAAAAACAAGGTCGGTATAGGCTGTGTTTTGTGGGTCAGGGATCTTGCTGATGCACATTGTCGGGTCTCGGCAATATAGATAAAGCTCATTGAAAAAAAGGGCATGGGTCCCCCCCGCAGTCCATTACCAGGCCCTTTGGATCTGGTATGAATATTAAGGGGAACCCCGAACCAAAAATTTTTAAAAAATTGCGTGGGGGTCCCCCCAAAATCCATACCAGGTCCTTCAGGTCTGGAATGGAAATTAAGGGGAACCCTGCGCCAAATTTTAAAAAGAAATTGGCGTAGGGGTCCCACCCAAAATCCATACCAGACCCTTATCCGAGCACGCAACCTGGCAGGCCACAGGAAAGGGGGGGGGGCGAGAGAGCGCCCCCCTACTGAACCGTATCAGGCCACATGCCCTCAACATGGGGAGGGTGCTTTGGGGTCTGACCCCAAAGCATCTTGTCCCCATGTTGATGGGGACAAGGGCCTTATCCCCACAACCACCGGGCAAGGGTTGTATGCCGGCGGGGGGCTTATCGGAATCTGGAAGCCCCCTTTAACAAGGGGACCCCCAGATCCCAGCCCCCCCATGTGAATTGTTAATGGGGTACATTGTAAGAGAGACAGTTTGGGACAAATCCTTTATTAAAAAATAAAAAAATAAAAATGTCCCGCAATGTAAATCCACGTCGCCCGATGGACCGAAAAAGAAAAAAAAAACGCAACCGTTCCGCCTCCATGAGAGGCTCCCGCCGACTGACGCTTCTTCTGGGTGTCAGTTCTTATATAGCTGAGGGTGGGGGCACCCGGTGACGTAAACGGATGACCACGCCCCCCTATTACGCCACGGGGAAGCCACTGTCTCTTGTCTTTTTTACCATTTTTGACACATTATTTTGTGAAATGGTAGGGGTACGATGTACCCCGTTACCAATTCACATAGGGGGGCTTGGATCTGGGGGTCCCCTTGTTAAAGTATGGATTTTGGGGGGACTGGGGGGGAACCCATGCCCTTTTTCTCAATAAGTTTTATCTATATTGCCGATACCCGACAATTCATTACAGCCCCGATCAGTTTTAAATGATTATTTTTCCTTTAGAAATGTCATTTTGCTGTGGTACTGTTCTAAACAGGGGAAAAATGCACCACTTTACAGGCATACTATAGACACCCCCCAGGCATGATATTTAAAGGAATATTTCATTTTTATTGTTTCACTTTAAGCATTAAAAAAAAATCACTGCTCCCGAAAAAACTGCCGTTTTGGAATTTTTTTGTATTGATACATGTCCCCTAGGGCAGGTCCCGGGTCCTCAAACACTTTTTATGACAATAACTTGCATACAAGCCTTTAAAACGAGCACTTTTGATTTTTCATGTTCGTGTCCCATAGACTTTAACGGTGTTTGCGTGTTCTTCTGAATTTTTTGCCTGTTCGGTATGTTCTGTTGTGAACCAAACTGGGGGGTGTTCGGCTCATCCCTAATCCTGACGAGGGATTTTCATACTATGACACAATGGCTTTATATGTCATACTTTCTTACTATGGGCATGCATATGAATTAACTAGTTTGGATCCATGGAAAGTGCTCCCATAGAAGCCTGTATGTTATGTTTTCTATAACACACCCCACTCTTGGGGATACTTTTACACTGTTAAAGAATGGGGTTCTCGCTATCCTACTTCTTCCATTTCTGGGAGAGGCAGGATACCGCACACTTGGTTCTACGTTCATTGCAATCCCAAACAGCGGACTAAACATATTACCCACGTTAGAGTTATACTTACCCCTTGTGTTAGTACATACTAGTACTTATGGCTGACATGCATAAGCCTTGTCTCGCTATCGTTGTTTAATCCCCCACAGTTTTTTATTACAATTCTGGTTTGTTGAAAGTAGTTCACAAGCTGGGTGGTCTGCCCCCCTCTCCATGACACAGTTAGTGCCCATTTGGGGTTTCTGGAGATAAGAAACTTCCACCCTCCTCCAATTACAGGGTTGGGGGTATGCCCCATATCCTCAGACATAAACGACTAATGCTTTGATAACTGTTATGTTTTGTGCTCTTGTACTATGGATTTATTGTTACTATGTACAACAGAATGTATCAATGTTTTTTTTTAACCCCTTTATAAAATGCAATAAACAACGATTGAAAGTAAAAGAAAAAACACAGTGGTGATTAAATACCACCAAAAGAAAACTATTTGTTTGAAAAAAATTATAAAAATGTTGTTTGGGTACAGTGTTGCATGACTGAGTAATTGTCATTCAAAGTGTGAGAGTACTGAAAGATGAAAATTGGTCTGTGCAGGAAGGGGTGAAAGTGCACTTTATTGAAGTAGTTAAGGGGAACCCTATGACAGAATTAAGAAAAATAATGGCATGGGGTCCCCCCCAAAAGCCATATGAGGCCGTTTGGGTCTGGAATGGATCTTAAGGGGAACTCTACCCCCCCCAAAAAAAGGTGTGCCCCCCCCTCTAAAATCCATACCAGTCCCTTTGGGTCTGGAATAGATTTTAAGGGGAACTCCACCCCCCCAAAAAAATAAACTGCGTGGGGTATCCTCCAAAATCCATACCAGTCCCTTTGGGTCTGGAATAGATTTTAGGGAAAACTCCACCCCACTCCAAAAAAAGGACTGAGGTCCCCCCAAAATCCATATCAGGCCCTTTGGGTATGCCATAGATTTTAAGGGGAACTCCACACCATTGTTTTTTAAAATGGCGTGGGGTCCCCCTCAAATCAAAGCCAGACCCTTATCCAAGCATGCAGCCTGGCAGGCCAGGAAAGGGAGGGGACGAGCGAGCGACCCCCCCCTCCTGAACCATACCAGGCTGCTTGCCCTCAACATGGGGAAGGTGCTTTGGGTGCTTTGGTGCATTTGGTGCATGTTGATGGGGATAAGGGTCTCTTCCTGACAACCTTGGGCTGTGGTTGTTGGGGGTCTGCGAGCGGGGGTCTTAGCGGAATCTGGCAGCCCCCCTTTAACAAAGGTGCCCCCAGATCCCAGCCCCCTTATGTAAATGGGCACCTCAAAGCACCCTCTCCATGTAGGGCAAGCTGCCTGGTATGGTTCAGGAGGGGGGACGCTCGCTCATCGCCCCCTATCCTGACCTCCAGGCTGCATGCTCGGATAAGGGTCTGGTATAGGTTTTGGGGGGAACCCCACGCCAATTTTTTAAAAAATGTTGCCCTTTTTTTCATTGATATTTCATCTATATTGCTGGGAGCAATACATTATAGCCACAAGCAACTGTTCTACACATTGCATAGATGTGCCACTTTACAGGCAGACTAAGGGGACCCCCAGGCACGATATTTAAAGGAATATTTCATTTTTATTGTTTCATTTTAAGCATCATTAAAATCCCTGCTCCTGAAAAAACGATCATTTTAAAAAGGTTTTTTTGCATTAATACATTTCCCCTAAGGCAGTACCCGGCTCCCCATACACTTTTTATGGCAACTTGCATATAAGCCTTTAAAATTAGAACTTTTGATTTTTCATGTTCATGTCCCATAGGCTTTAATAGGGTTCGCATGTTCGCTAGAACTTTTTGCCTGTTCGAGCTGTTCTGGTGCAAACCGAACCGGGGGGTGTGTGGCCCATCCCTAGCATTCAACAAACATCAAGCAATGCAAATGGAAACAGCTTTTAATAACCTAGGCAATGCAATTATAACTAGAGAGGCATGTGACCTAACTCGATTCCGATCTTATATGGGCTAACCATGGTGACCAAATTGAACCAAACCTCTTAGATATTTCTAAGAAAGAAAATGTGTCTCACATAGGAAATACATTATTGAGATTAAATATCCAGCCAGATGTGGTTGGAGGGTGCGGGGAAGTCCACGTAAGGGCGATTTGTCTTCGAGTCACAAACAGCGCACGTATAACAGTAATTCGCTTTGGTGGCTTAATCACTTCAGCCCGGAAGATTTTCCTGCTTAATGACCGGGCCATTTTTTGCCATACGGAACTGCGTCATTTTAACTGACATTTGCGTGGTCGTGCAACGCTGTACCCAAACAAAATTGACGTCCTTTTTTTTCCCACAAATAGCGCTTTCTTTTGTTGGTATTTGATCACCTCTGCAGTTTTTATTTTTTGCGCTATAAACAAAAAAAGCGAGAATATTGAAAAAAAACACAATATTTTTTACTTTTTGCTATAATAAATATTCTAATTAAAAAAAATAAATTTCCTGACAGACTCCATGGCAGCCTACGTATGGGTTAATCCCGCCTCTCATACCTCATAGGACCCCACTCCCATAAATCTTTGCTTCTGGTCAGAGACCGTGTTCCTTTTTTGTCCTCCTCCTAGGACCAAGGTGTATCTCTTACCTTATGAAGTTTTTTGATCCAGTTCTGGTGGTTTGCACGTGTTTTGATGGTGATGGCGGTGTCTTACTGAAGTCCAGCTTCCCCAGCTATTAGCAGGGCGGACACAAGGGGTTCATTACGATGCCTTGAAGAGCTTATTAGACCAGCCATTGGCTGGGAAGCGTGAACTTGGCCAATCGTCCCAGCTATTAGCAGGAGGCCTCCTCTTACGATACCCCGGTCGTGCGGTGAGCGCTCTCTTAGCTCCCAGTCCCAGGACGGATCTCGTTGGGTGCCGTGGTAATGTATGCCCTTCTGTTTTCTGATATATGGCAGCCTGTTTTGTGTGTTGTTTTTGTCTCGTAGCTCCGATTATTTAAATGGCCATGGCGGCTGGGACGCATCTGCGTTCCAGTCCGCCGCTTCCCCGCTCTGAGTGCGCAGCTGCGAAGTCTCGATTGAGATCGAGGCTTGGTTCACACCTGCGCAGATTGATTCTGTCGCCATGAATGTGTCACCGCCCCCTAGTGGCCAATCCTTACACCGCAGGTAGGATGAAAGTATTTTTATTTTTCATTCCGCCTGTATTGTTTGGGGTATTATTTAGGAGCAAAGTATTCTTTTCTTTCCTTCAGCCCTTCTAGGTCTGAACCGCAGCTATCGGCACACAAAGAGAAAGACCAGTCTAGGTCACAACGTCACCAGTCCACGTCAGGTTCTAGACGTACTAGGTCATCCTCCAGACACCGCAAAGAGGGGTCAAGATCTAGGTCCAGTCATCATTCTCCCCACCATTCCAGCCGCTCTGAGAGAAAAGCTTGCTGGGGATGTAAAACTCAAGTCCCAGAGGGTAAATCTCTCTGTGAGTTATGCTATTCTAGAGCTACGAAGGAAAGAGGAGCTGAGGACCAGCAAGTAGAAGCTCTGGTTAGGAAAGTAGGATAGCAAAGATGTATCCATTCAAGAGTGATGAAGTAAAGCATGTTGAATCAGCACCCCTTATCGATGCGGCTCTCATGAGGCTGGTGAGACATGTTACGTTACCTCTAGAGGATACTGTCTCTTTCAAGGATGGTTTGGAGAGGAAGATTGATACGGACTTAAAACGTATTTATATCACAGCGGGTATGGTTTGTAAACCAGCTCTGGCCCTTGCAGCTTTGTCTAAAGCGATGGAGTCCTGGACGGACGATGTGGGTGCAGCTTTAGGAAGTGTGTCTGAAGACTTATTCAAGAGCTCTCCAGTACATGAGCTGAAGCTGGCATCAGTCTTCCTGGGGGAAGCATCCATTGACATTATTCGTCTTGTGGCACGAGTCATGCTAAGTCATGCTCTCGTCAGTTACAGCAAAACGCGCCCTATGGTTACGCCCATGGGTTGCAGACCCTGCCTCTAAACAAGCATGGTGCAGGATTCCATTTGAGGGTTCCTCACTCTTTGGAAATAAACTTTATTCTGCCATTTCCCGTGCTACTGGGGGTAAGTCAGGGTTCCCCAGGACCGTCGTATCCTAAACCAAAGAAGAACTCAACCTAGGCAAGAGCCAGAGCGCGCTAGAGATGCTCGCCGCTACAGACCTGGCCGTGAGTTTAGAAAACACTGGAGGAGAGGCCAGCCTTCCGGCCAAAAATCCTCAAAGTCAGCCCCGTCAGGAGGACGGGAGACTTCCAAGTCGTTTTGATACGGCGCCTGTCCAGACGGAGCAAGTAGGGGCTCGTTTACTCCGGTATCAGCACGTCTGGGCAGCCTCGATTCGAGATTACTGGACCGTCAAAACGGTCTCCTCAGGTCACACTTGGGTATTCAACAGTCCACCCATACACCAGTTTGTGCCTACGGTCCTTCTGCACTCAGAAGAGAAAAAACTAATTCTTCTATCATATACAGATTCACTGATTGCCCAGGGGGCCGCCATTCAAGTTCCATCAGAAGAAAGATTTCTAGGGGTTTATTCCCCCCTTTTCATGGTCCTCAAAAAGAATGGCTCCTGGAGGCCAGTAATCGACTTGACACATCTGAACTCCTTCATCAAGAAGGAAAAATTCAAGATGGAAACCCTGCTGACAATCCGACAAACAATACAACCAGGAGATTGGCTGGTCTCCATAGACCTGAAAGACGCCTACTTTCATGTGCCGATCGCAAAAGAATTCCAGAGGTATCTCCGATTTTCAGTAGACCAGAGGCATCTCCAATTTACATGTCTCCCATTCGGGCTCACAACATCGCCTCGAGTGTTTTCGAAGCTCTTATTGGCTGTGGTAGCACTAATCCGGGTCAGAGGTATTCGGTTACACCATTATTTGGACGACCTACTCCTGCTGTCACAAGACAGGGAACAGATGTTGTCACATCGAGATCAAGTCATCTCTACCCTGACAGAGTTCGGTTGGCTATTGAACAGAGAGAAAAGTCATCTAGTTCCGACACAGGCTCTAATATTCCTCGGAGCCCATTTCAACAAAGTGGAGAGCACCATCTCTCTGCCTCTGGAGAAAATTCCGGTGATTCGGGAGAGGTATTCGCCTAGCGTTGTCATCATCTCTTCTCAGAGCCTCACAGTGTCTAAAGATAATTGGCACCACGGTAGCCACAGCCCCCATGGTGAGGTGGGCGCAATGGAAAATGCGGCCCTTTCAGAAGGGGTTTCTCCAACAATGGGATGCAGGGTCTCGAGACCATCTTGTACGGGTAACCACCTCCATGCGGGAGAGCCTCCCCTGGTGGCTGCAACGGAAAAATCTCCTCAATTGCCATTCCATAGCACCTGTCTCCTGGATTATGGTGACAACAGATGCAAGCAACAGAGGTTGGGATGCTCTCTGCCTGACGGAGGTAGCCCAAGGCAGATGGGACTTTCCAAGGGATAGTCTCAAATGTCCTGGAGCTTCGAGCTGCCTTCCGTGCCCTCCAAGCTTTTCTCCATCTGATATCAGGAGCCTCAGTCCTCCTGAGGTTAGAAAACACGACCGCAGTATCATATATCAAGAGACAGGGGGGCACCCGCAGTCTCTCCTTACTGAGGGAAGTAAGCCCGATCATGTCCTGGGCCCAGATGAACTTGACAAATCTATCGGCTGTTTATCTCCCGGGAATTCAAAATGTCCAGGCGGACTTCCTTTCAAGAGTCACCCTGGACAACAACGAATGGTCCCTCCACACCGAAGTTTTCAATTGGGTCCTGTCTCTAGGGATGATGCTGGAAGTAGATCTGTTTGCATCCCCTTGCAACTTCAAGCTGGAGAAATATTACACGAGGTGTCGTTGTCCCCAAGCCTTCGGAGTGGATGCCTTGACGGACCAGTGGAGATTCCACAGGGCTTATGCCTTTCCCCCGGTTCCAATCATTCTTTGATTTCTATCGAGGCTCAGGTGGGAGGATGTCGAAGTATTGGCAATTGTCCCGTTTTGGCATAACAGGCCATGGTTTCCTCTCCTGATGCAGCTCAGTTACCGAGAGCCGGTCCCTCTCCCGTCCAGACCAGATCTCCTGATGCAGGGAGCGTCTCTTCACCCATGCCCATCCCATCTCCATCTGATGGCTTGGTGGTTGAGAGGGGAAGGTTGGAAGCACTAGGATGTCCAAGTACAGCTATTGCTACATTGTTGAATGCCAGAAGAGCGGGCACCAACAGAGTGTATCAAAGGATTTGGGCGAAGTTTGCGGACTATGTGGTTTCCACCAATGGTTCCTGTAGTAACCCAAGGATTCAGGACATTCTAGGTTTTCTACAAACTGGCCTGGATTTGTCCTTATCGGTTAGTTCCTTGCGGGTCCAGGTTTCTGCAATCTCGGCCTTCACAGGCGTATCATGGGCCAGACACCCCCTTACTAGGCAGTTCTTCAGGGGAGCAATAAGGCTTAGGCCTCAGAGAAAACCAAGATTTTCTAAATGGGATCTTCCTCTCGTCTTGGATTTCTTCTCAGGAAAGGAAATACGGCATATGGATCAATCATCGATTAAAGAGCTTTCTCTCAAAGTGGTCTTTCTAGTGGCCATAACATCGGCCAAGAGGGTTTCCGAAATTGGTTCCTTAGGATGCAAAGAACCATTCCTTACCTTCTTCCCAAATTGAGTGGTCTTGATTCCCATGTTAGGATCGAATCCAAAAGTAACAACCGTCTTCCATGAGAATCAGGAGATTGTCCTTCCTACATTCAGGTCTACTGAAGACTCTAATGTTCACCTTCTAGATGTTGGGGAGGTTCTAAAGCAATACCTAGAAGCCACAGCTTCCTTTCGCCAGTCTGATCATCTGTTTGTTCTCTTTCATGGTAAAAACAAGGGATCATGGGCTTCCTCTAGAACCATCGCAGCATGGATCGTTCAGGCCATTCAATGGGCTTATAGGTCTAAGGGTTTGGCTCCTCCGGAGGCGGTAACCGCTTCTACCAGGAGCGTTTCTACATCGTGGGCAGCATCCCGGCATGTGTCTCCGGAAGTAATCTGTAAAGCGGCCTCATGGTCATCAATAAACACTTTTATGACGCACTATTGTGTAGAACCGGCTTCTTTGTCTTCGGTTAACTTTGGTTTGCACGTATTATCTGTTGATGGTGCCAATTAAACCTTTTTTTCTTTATCCAGAAATTACCCACCCGGGTGTGTATGGCTAGTTATTTCCCATACGTAGGCTGCCATGGAGTCTGTCAGGAAAACGGAAAATTTATATCAAATACTTACAGTAATTTTCCTTTCCTGATGGACTCCATAGCAGCAGGAGTTCCCTCCCATTTGCTGGAGTAGGCTAAGTTACGGAACACGGTCTCTGACCAGAAGCAAAGATTTATGGGAGTGGGGTCCTATGAGGTATAAGAGGCGGGATTAACCCATACGTAGGCTGCCATGGAGTCCATCAGGAAAGGAAAATTACGGTAAGTATTTGATATAAATTTTCCGTTTTCTTCCTCAGTTTAGGCCGATATATATTCTTCCACATATTTTTGGTAAAAAAATCGCAATAAGCATAAATTGATTGGTTTGCGTAAAAGTTATAGCGTCTACAAAATAGGGGATAGATTTATGGCATTTTTATTATTTTTTTTTTACTAGTAATGGCAGTGATTTCCTTTTGACACTTTTTTGGGACTATTGACATTTATACAGCTATCAGTGCTATAAAAATGCACTGATTACTATATAAATGTCACTGGCAGGGAAGGGGTTAACACTAGGGAGCGATCACGGGGTTACCTGTGTTCCCTAGGTGTGTTCTAACTGTGAGGGGGAATGTGGCTGACTAGAGGAGAAGAGAGATCATTGTTCCTACTTAGAAGGAACACACAATCTGTCTCCTCTCCCCTGACAGAACGGGGATTTGTGTGTTTAAACACAGTTCCCGGTTCTCGCTCTGTCAGGAGCGATCGTGGGTGCCCGGCGGGTGTGATGCATTGGCTCTGGGGACACACTTCGGGTGCACGCGCCGCCAGAGGTGTCTTAAAGAGCCGACGTACAGCTACGACTGCTCACGTAGGCGAGCCAGCCTGCCGCAGTATAACTGAGGCGGCTGGTCCGGAAGCAATGAAAAATCAAAATAGCCCAGTAAACAAGTAAGAGGATCCAATAAAAGATTCACATATAAAATCCCATTAAGCGTGCCCACATCCTCTTCCCAATAACAGTTGTCATTAGTCTATTTTCTCTCCAGGTCAAAAGTTTTTCATTCATTGAGACAAAGGAAAATCAGGATAATACTGCATAATGGACACTAGATGAAGCTGATGATCATAGTAAATAAGTATTCAGTGTCATCTGATGCCCATAATGCGGTATTTTCCTGATTCACTCTATTCTATATGAATCAAAAACTTTCCACCTGGAGAGAAAATAGCCTAAGAACATTTGTTTTTGCCCCATTTGCACAGAAGAAATGTATATGCGGTTTCACAGGACAAATAGCTATTTATTTTTTTGTAGTCTCATAGGATAAATAGCATAGAACAGCAGTACAGATTGTCCAACGGGGACACATCCCTCCTACCTGCTCCTCCATTGGGAAAACCTATTTCATTGATAATACTGCTTGTAACATGATCTATGAATGGGTGAGAATTGGATCAGTCTCCGAATTCTCTCCCTCATTCACAGATCATGCAGTGTAATCCGTGAAAGAACTTTTCTCAATGGAGGAAGAGGAAAAAGGGGAGGGTGTGGCATGTCCCCATTGAACCATCTGTAGTACTGCTCTGCTTGATGACCTGAAGCTGTTAGCCACTGCAATGCTGGATCTTCAGACAGGAAGAGGACAGGCATTCCTGCAGTGAAGATTTCTCCAGGATCCTGCTGCCTGCACAACATAGGGCATACTGCATTATGTTTAAGTGATGTGATTAAAGCTGTAGGGATTTTTTTTAGGTAAACTGCAGCTTTAAACTGTTTTATATAATAATTTCATAAGGAAACCAACGTCAGAAGACAAATTATTATGACTGTTCATTTCCTAATCAATTCTCCCTAATGACATCTTTGGTTGATTTAACTACCAAGAAGCCTGTCTTTGGTACATACTGTCAAACAGAGACACCAGCAGATGGAAAGATAACAACAGAAATTCTGCAACAATTATAAGCTAAGAATACTGGCCAAAATATGACAGAGTTTTTTCACATGACTATTTTTCTGTTTTGCTAACTTGGTGGAGGCACCGCATGTAGTACATTTTCATAGGTTTGCCAATCTGTAAAGTGCCTTTGGAGAATTCACACTCTGGCAGCTATGCATATGTAGACATTAAAACAGTATTATCTCTGCATGAAGCAGTTATTTTGTTTGCAGTAGTCATAATGAACACGTTGGTGTTCTTGAATACAACTGCTAAATAATACCCCATGGAATGTATCTTCTGGAACTTCCTAATGTATTCCACTTAGTATGCTTCTGGTGAAAAGTATATATTCCCAAGCTAGCAGGCTAATTTCTCAAACATTAGAAAGGTCGTTTGTACCCCCCCATTCCAAAAAAAATTTGGGACTTTAAATTGGCAAAGACGCTGAAAATTGATTAAAAGATCTGAATTTATTGTACAAATAACATGTAGATTCTATAAAAAAATCATCTAAACATGATGATTGTGAAAACAGACATTGGCAAATACATGATTATCTTAAAAATAAAAAAAAACACAAAGATATATTATCTTGCAATAAATTGTATGATACATATATAGAGTAAATATCACTCCATTGTCTGGTAGTACTTTCCGCTGTCTGACATCCGGAATAAGTTCTAGCGGTACCCAACGCATTTCAGGTTTTAGATTCCTTTCATCAGGGGTAATTATATAGGAGGATTTATATTCTGATAAACAGAAAAATATAGTATAGTTTATAATGTAAGACCACAGTTTTAACAGGCATAGTAAGCATTGTGCTATTACATTTCAAAAGAGGGAGAAAAGGGGGCATATTTTAGTAGTATGGTTACAATAAGAGATCCATTGTCATTTGTTCCGACTGAAAAATAGAGAAAGGGAGCTCTGATCGCATGGTTTAAGGTGCTTTCTATCTAGTCCAAACCTCGCACAGAGAGAAATTCTTTGTGTGGTATTGTCGGTCAAGCAATAGTGACGTAGCCCAGTAAATACCTGTGTCTAGGGGGTCCGTGAGACACACCATCCGTACAGACAAGGTCCGCAGTTACTGTGGATTAGCCTTGTCTATTTAAAATGGCGCCGGACACCCACGCATGCTCAATGCACCCACGTGTCCATCACGCATGCGCAAGGCCATGGCGATCCGAGCCCTGTGTGTCCATCGCGCATGCGCAAGGTTACGGCAATCTGGGACTGGTGGACAGGAAGCACCAATGGTGCATAGAGGTTTCGCCAATAATTGGATGTGAATCGAGAGCATGGCATGCCCATCTCCATCAATAGGGCGTAACCATGCGTTCCATGTGTTAAATACACCTTCCCTTGATCTGGGTGGAGGGCATCAGCAATTAAGGGAAGGGATGGCTATTAGAGCCTCTGTCGCTCCTAGTATTTCCTCGCCATGTGGATTGAATTGGAGAGGCAGCTTCTCCCCATACTCCTTCAGTGTGGTGATGCTGATTGTACAGTAATCACCAATATTCCGCTGCAAATACCGCCACCTAGTGTCTAAATAGTAGATTGCCTCACTCACCACATTGAATGGAGAGGGCAGGCTATTACAGTTCAAAATTACCAGATAATAGGTAAAGAGAAAAAAAACAAGGGGGACACAGATAAGACAGGGATAGATGTGAGATGACATAAACCAAGATAAATTAAAGATATATGTATATCATCTAAAAACTATATAGATACTTCCTCCCAAATATCCCCAGTTGAGAAAGTATACTGTTCCCAGGAACAACCACCAAGAGATATAGTTAATTTCATTGTTTAATTTAGACAATAGGGCCTTGATGTATTACTATGTAGTGGGTAAATTTTATTATAGAGATGGCTCGAATTTGTGCCTCTGAATCTCTGTTTCTATTCCCATCAAAAATGAGTTTCATTTACCAACCATTAAGCTTCAACCAAGTCCCTCCCATAATCCTGATGTAAACCCATCCAGAAATGGGCGAAACCTCACTGAATCATTTAGGCCTGGCGGATTAGAGGCACGCAGGGATACTATCCACCTAGTCTCCTTCTGAAGGATAATTTTGTCCCAGTCCCCACCCCTAGCACTCGGGTGGACCCAGTCAAGTATTAAAAATTTAACACCTGGGAAATTCCCCTGGTGGGCATCCCATACATGTCGCCCCAGAGGCAGATCAGGGTTGCAGGTTTGCATACTGTGAATATGTCTATAGGCCCATTTGTGGACAAATGAGTAGGTACACCACCCCAGCCGTCCTGCAGTTGGCAAAATGTAGAGGTTTGTATTTTTGTCCATTTGGTAGACGTATGTTAGCACCCGTATGCATGTACTGACAGTACCTGCAACCCCCGCATCTGAAGGTTCCCTTCTGTTTACATGGATCTCGTCTAAATTCTCCCGTATATTCACTTTTTACTAGGTGGTCTTTGAGTGACCTTGTTCTTTTGTATGTAAGTGGAAGTGTTTTTGGCATCAGGGGGCTCAATGCCGGATCTATCTTTAAAATGTGGCAGTATTTTATTAGGATTTTTCTAATATTTTTATGTTGTTTGGTGTACCTCATGATGATCCTAATTTGATTCTTTTTGCCTTGTTTGTCTCTACCTGTATTTTTAGTCCCAAAAAGGAGATCTTGCCTCGTCTAATTTTTTGCATGTTTAAATGCCTTTTTAAGGCACGTCATGGAATAACCTCTCTCTGAGTCTTACTTTTAAATTGTTTGCTTCTAGTTGGAATGTTGCTTCATCTAAGCAGTTTCTGTGAATCCACAGTTACTGGCTATAGGGTATGGACTGTATTAGGGGTCTGGGATGGGAACTATCGACATGTAGGATTGTATTCCCTGCTGCTTCTTTCCGGTAAAGTGTGCTTGTCAGCCTACCATCATTACCTTTCAAAATATTAACATCTAGGAGTGCAATCCTATCTGGATCAGATTGTACCATAAATTTTAAATTAAAGTCATTTTGGTTCATGGCCATAATACATTCAGCACATTCAGAGACTCGGTTGTTTCACTCCAGATGATGAAAATATCAGCGATAAATCTGTACCATGTTAAGATTTTATCAGTGAGGTCAGCAAGACTGTCGTTAGCCAAAAATAATCTTTCCCACTCCCCTAGGTACAGATTGGCGTAGGATGGGGCACAATATGTCCCCATCGCTACTCCCAGCACCTGGAGGAAGTGGGAACCGTCAAAGGAGAAGACATTGTGGGTCAATATAAATTCGGTAGCCTGAGAGATAAATTCATTAAATTTCTTATCATCCCTATGTGTCTGGGACAGGAAATGTTTAATAACTGCGACATCCCATTGGTGAGGGATGGAGCTATATAATGCTTCAACATCCACTGTCGCCAACAGGGCATCGGGTGGTATCAAAAGAACGTTGAGATTTTGCAACAAGTGCAAGGTGTCTTGGATATAGGAAGGGAGGTTAGTCACCAATGGTCGCAGCTGCTCATCGATGAATCTACTCAGATTTTCAGTTATTCCACCCTGGCCAGACACTACAGTATGGGTCTGCCTGGGGGATTTTTTTATATCTTTGTGGATTTTTGGTAAACTATAAAACGCAGGGATGTGAGGGTGGCTGGTGTGTACGAAATCCCACGTTTGTTTATTTATTAAGTTGTTTAAATAGGCGCTATCCACCAGGGAGTAGAATTTTTTTATCTAATTTCTTGATCAATGGTTCTTTACAACGATGTTTGCCTTTGAGAGAGGTAAGTTCAGTCTGCGGATCTCGCATGCAGTCATGGTTAGAAAATCTCCTAAATTAGGATTGAGATTCGGGGAGGGGAACTTGTTGGATTTTTTCTTTAAAGTTGAATTTTCCTATTTATCAGTTGTTATATTAGGGGTGTCTTTTTCATTTAGTAGTGCCTCAAGGTGACTCTGATCTATCAGATTGCCAGTTTCTTGTTCTTCCTAGAGAGAGATCAGATTATCTAGCGCTTCCTTCTCCTTTGTCGATTGTGAGTTGGGTTAGATGTGCCTGGCATATAGGGTATGCAGTATCAGCTTCCGAGCAAACAACTGCAGATCCTTAATCACCTCAAACACATCAAAATCCGAATCAGGACAGAAAGTTAGTCCCTTTTCTAGTAGTTGTAATTCGTCAGTAGATAGTTTGCAATTTGATAGGTTGATAAAACTAAGATTATCTGCCTCTTTAAGGTTTGTTCCTCTTGTGTTTAGTGCTAAAGATTTTCGGTGGGCTTGTCTGTGATCGTCTCACCATACGGTACTATCGAATTTTGTGTGCCATTCCTGGATGTTGTGCCAGTGGAGTGTTTACCTTGCCCAGAGGGACCACCACGTGCGTTAGTTAGTTGTGTAGGAATAGTGGTTTCTGTAATATGTTTCTTATTTCTTGATCCTTTCCTTGGGAGCGCCATTTGTGTTTTTGAGGTGCATCCTGGTTCCTGTGATGTCTGTGAGAAATAGGAAGAAAGAGAGTTAAGAGATGAATTAGAACCTTTTGTCCCCTTATTGGCCCTTAAATTGTTGCTCTTTTGTTGTCGTGTTTGCGTATTATTTTGTTGCCATCTTTATGTCTTACCCTCCCTGTACACTGTTTTATCCCTCCAAAACTTTCTCTCCTTAGTTTTTACAATTTCCTTTGTTGTTTGGTCAATATGACTTCTAATATTTTCTTCACGTTCCTTAAAGTTTTGGTGATCTTTGAATGGTTCAAGCTTCACATAGATAGCTGCAATTTCTTTGTCTACCGTGTCAATATTTTTCTGATACTCCTCTATTAATAGCTTCAACATTATCTTAGTACATTGTTGGAGGTTATTCTCCCACCTTTTTTTAAAGGTAGTATCAATAGTATCCAATGTAGGAAAGATTTGTATTCTTAATCTAAAGGGATTTATGTCTTCACGGATATAGTGCTCTAAGCTCTCTATATGCCAGAACATGGATGCCTTTTATAACACCATTCTTTTTTAATTGAAAGAATAGGGAGGTAATTTCTTATTCCTGTGCCTCTTTTTGACCATGTTCCCTATATTTACCCATAAGGGTTTCAAACTCCCTTCCTCTAAACATAATGCTACTGTGCTCAAAAAATACCCCTCAAATGGCGGCCTACAAACACTAGTAAACAATAAGTAATAAACAATTTGAATAAAATAGAAAAAAAGAAAACATTATAAAGAATTAAACTCTGAGGTGGTGAAAGCACTAAAGAGGAGAGGGGGGTTCGGGTATCTACTACCCTAATATCAATAGATAAATATAGGCGATTCACTATGTCAGATAGTATAGTGAGTTTGCCACATCCCTGTATATATAGAAATGTAGTTTGTACCCCACCCCCCCCCCCCCCAAAAAAAATTGGAACACTGAAAATTGATTAAAAGATCTGAATTTATTGTACAAATAGCATGTAGATTCTATAAAAAATCATTTAAACATGATGATTGTGAAAACAGACATTAACAAAGACATGATTACCATAAAAATAAAAAACACAAAGATATATTATCTTGCAATAAATTGTAGGATACATATATAGAGTAAATATCACTCCATTGTCTGGGAGTACTTTCTGGTGTCCGATATCCGGGATAAGTTCTAGCGGTACCCAACGCGTTTCTGGTTTTAGATTCCTTTCATCAGGTGTAATTATATAGGAGCAAGCACACTTTACCAGAAAGAAACAGCAGGGAATACAACTGTACGTGCTGATAGTTCCCATCCCAGACCCTTAATACAGTCTATACCCTATAGCCAGTACCTGCAGATTCACAGAAACTGCTCAGATGAAGCAACATTCCAACTAGAAGCAAAAAATTTTAAAGTAAGACCCCGAGAGAAAGGTTATTCCATTAAAAGTGCAAAAAATCAGACGAGGCAAGATCTCCTTTTTGGGACTAAAAATACAAGTAGAGACAAACAAGGCGGAAATGATCAAATTAGGATCGTCATGAGGTACACCAAACAACATAAAAATATTAGAAAGATCCTAATAAAATCCTAATAAAATACTGGCACATTTTAAAGATAGATCCGACATTGAGCCCCCTGATACCAAAAACACCTCCAATTACATACAATAGAACAAAGTCACTCAAAGACCACCTAGTAAAAAGTGAATACGGGAGAATTTAGAAGAGATCCATGTAAACGGAAGGAAACCTTCAGATGCGGAGGTTGCAGGTACTGTCAGTACATGCATACGGGTGCTAACATACATCTACCAAACAGACAAAAATACAAACCTCTACATTTTGCCAAATGCAGGACGGCTGGGGTGGTGTACCTACTCATTTGTCCATGTGGTTGCTTCTATGTGGGAAAGACCATACTGGAATTCCACAAACGGGCCTATAGACATATTCACAGTATGCAAACCTGCAACCCTGATCTGCCTCTGGGGTGACATGTACAGGATGTCCACCAGGGGTATTTCCCAGGTGTTAAATTTTTAATACTTGACCGGGTCCACCCGAGTGCTAGGGGTGGGGACTGGGACAAAATTCTCCTTCAGAAGGAGACTAGGTGGATAGTATCCCTGCGTGCCACTAATCCACTGGGCCTAAATGATTCAGTGAGTTTTTGCACATTTCTGGATGGGTTTACATCAGGATTATGGGAGGGACTTGGTTGAATCTTAATGGTTGGTAAATGAAACTCATTTTTGATGGGAATAGAAACAGCGATTCAGAGGGACAAATTCGAGCTACCTCTATAATAAAATTACCCACTAAATAGTAACACATCAAGGCCCTATTGTCTGAATTAAACAATGAAATTAACTCTATCTCTTGATGGTTGTTCCTGGGAACAGTATACTTTCCCACCTGGGGATATTTATTTAGGATGAAATTTCTATATAGTTTTTCGATGATATACATATGTCTTTAATTTATCTTGGTTTATGTCATCTCACATCTATCGCTGTCTTATCTATGCCCCCCCCCTTTTTTTTCTTTACCTATTATCTGGTAATTTTGAATCGTAATAGCCTGCCCTCTATTCGATGCGGTGAGTGAGGCACTATTTAGGCACTAGGTGACGGTATTAGCAGTGGAATATTGGTGATTACTGTACAATCAGCATCACCACACTGAAAGAGTATGGGGAGAAGCTGCCCCTCCAATTCAATCCACATGGCGAGGAACTACTAGGAGCAACTGAGGCTCCAATAGCCATCCCTCCCCTTAGTTGCTGATGCCCCCTCTCCCCCAGATCAAGGGGAAGTGTTTTTAACACATGGAACGCATGGTTACGCCCTATCAATGGAGATGGCCGTGCCATGCTCTCGATTCACATCCAATTACTGGAGAAGCCTCTATGCACCATGGATTGGTGCTTCCTGTCCACCAGTCCTGAATTGCCGTAGCATTGTGCATGCGCGATGGACACACAGGTCTCAGATCGCGATGGGCACGTGGGTGCATTGCAAATGCGCGAAAACCCGGCGCCATCTCAAATAGATGAGGCTAATCCACAGTAACTGCGGACCTTGTCAGTACGGATGGTGTGTCTCACGGACCCCCTGAACACAGGTATTTACTGGGCTACTCACTATTGCTTGACCGACAATCCCACACAGGGAGTTTCTCTCTGTGGGAGGTTTGGACTAGATAGAAAGCACCTTAAACCATGCGATCAGAGCTCCCTTTCTCTATTTTTCAGCTGGAACAAACGACAGTGGATCTCTTATTGCAGCCATACTACTAACAGAGGATTTTGACTTGAATCCTGAACTTATTGATACTGCGAGGTCCTTTGTTCCTGACTAGAAGGTAAATAGTGACTAGTACATAGGGACTATTGGGAGCAAAATTGGGGAATTTAAAATGAATGATGAGCTTACTCTGCGAATATTTTTTCCCCCAACTTTTTATACAGTCTGATATCTATAATCACCTTCCAGAGGGTTTAGGACTATATATGCTCCCCGCGGGGTGGACCAATATTTCGAACCGTCCAGGTTTAATCTAAACCTTTTCAGGGGCCATTCTCTGACAGCCCCATCAGTTACTCTTGCTGCAATATTACCACCCTTGCTTGAATATGAAGCCGCTCACCCCATTTTTGACAGGTTGTTTCTTATTCCTTCCTTCCTTTTCTCTCTTTTCGTTCTCCTTTCCCTTAATGGAATAATCCCCTCTGGTAAAATATTTCCCCTTTTCTCCCTCTTTTGAAATGTAATAGCACAATGCTTACTATGCCTGTTAAAACTGTGGTCTTGCATTATATACTATACTTTCCTGTTTATCAGGATATAAATCCTCCTACATAATTACCCCTGATGAAAGGAATCTAAAACCTGAAACACGTTGGGTACCGCTAGAGCTTATCCCAGATGTCGGACACTGGAAAGAACTACCGGACAATGGAGTGATATTTACTATATATATATATATATATATATATATATATATATATATATATATATATATACACATATATACACATAGATAGATAGATAGATAGAGATATAGATAGATATATATGTATATATATATATAGATATATATATATATATATAGATATATATATATATATCTATATATATATATATATATATATATATATCTCTATATATATATATATATCTATCTCTATATATATCTATCTATCTCATAGCAAGATAACATATCTTTGTGTTTTTTATTTTTATGGTAATCATGCCTTTGTCAATGTCTGTTTTCACAATCATCAAAAATCATTAGATGATTTTTTATAGAATGTACATGTTATTTGTACAATAAATTCAGATCTTTTAATCAATTTTCAGTGTCTTTGCCAATTTAAAGTCCCAATTTTTTTTTTTTTTTGGGGGGGGGGGGGGGTACAAACTTCCTTTCTATATATACATGGATGTGGCAAACTCACTATACTATCTGATATGGTGAAAGCCTATATTTATTTATTTCTCAAACATTTGTTATAACTATAAGTGATGCAGTGCACAGACAAGGGCAGAAACATTTGCAGGATTTACTGGCTAAATATACCTACAAGAACTGCTTGCAGTTGCACACAGTAGCGTGAGCAGGTGTGTGTTCATTCATATATATATATATATATATATATATATATATATATATACACACACACACACACACAAAAAAACATACTGTTATTTGTAGGTTATCTTTGAGTAGTCAGATTTGAATTGTTGTTAAAGCAGACTTTGCAGTAAAATGCAATGTTCGAATATTTGGCTGCTCCCCACCTCCTGATGTCAAAATTCTGCATTATGAAAATTAAAAAATACTTTGGGATAAAATCCTAAAACATGACTTACCTCACTCCCAAGCTTCTAGCAAGCTCCCCAAGGCAAGGGAAGTGCCCCAATGCACTAACGATAGTGGGTCTTCTTGTGGGATCCTGGGAAAGTGGAGATCCCAAATCTCACAAGGACACACTCCTGTATAGTACAGTAGTGTTCTATTGTGAGATTTGGGATCCTGAGCTTTCCTAAGACCTCTTAATGATTTTAGTCACAGGAAGCAGCTAAAACGCAGGATTGAGGTATTTTTTAATGCATTGTCTTTCAATGTGTGTGCTTCTTTTTTTTTATTTCCGTGATGCATTGTTTTGGGAACAGGGGGTGGGGGTCTTCATACATTGATATCTCCATGTAAACCAACCTTCCTTGACATGTTTCACCACTGCTGGCTTACTCACAAGGATAAGGGAAGTGGCATGAAATGCATCAAGGAAGGTTGGTTTTGGGTGGATGCCTTCCCTTCAGGTTCTTTCTAGAGTTACACTTGATATTCTCTTCTGAAAACATATTAGAACGCATAGTTGCTGAGTACAGTTCAGCTGTATTATCATCAATATTTTTATTGTTCCTTATACTCTTTGCATATTTATCCATTTTCTAATGATTTGTTTTCAAGTTTCATCATTATATTTTAGTGTAACTTCTCTAATCCTTTAGTAAACCAACCCTATTAATTTTATGAGGTACACATTTTTCCTTGCTATTAGATGTTCAAGAAAAATGGATCTGCTCTGTGTGAGTATGCATTGATACCGAACAGTGACAATAAAAAGCTGAGACGTGTATTTTGCCAGTGTGATTTTTCCATTTTTATTTTCTCTTTACAATGTAGTGCCTTTCAACTAGGAGGATTTGCATATAACTGTCTAAAATGGAATCTTCAAACAGACCAGTACAACTTACTATTATACTCAATACTGTATATAATACTAACATAATCAAATGCAGTATAACAGCTATGCATTACGATTTCTTGCTTGTTTGCTGTAATATTGATTTAAATATGATCTCTGTTCTCTGTTACAGGTGAAACAAAGAAAGCTCTACAAGATGCAGAAACTGCAGTTGTTCTAGACAGCTTAAACCCTGTAAGTTTTCTTTATTTTTTTAATACATCTGCATGAAGGAATTTTCCATATTTAAAGGTAAAAATGTAGACTCTTTCCTATACTAAATAAGCTCCATTCATGAAATTTATGCCTCAGGTTTTTTTATATTCATATTCATTGATGCTATCCACTGTTTTGTGGCGCTCATTTTTCTGGGTATCAAAACAAAACTGACACAATGGCAACAAAAAAAAATCTTGGCTAATTAAAAGGAATCAGATTTGTATTTATAACCGATAAAAGGATTACTATTAATAATACTAATAACAGTAATACAGTAATACTATTGCTTCAGTCAGGGCTGCTGTTAGAAATCACGGGCCCCATACAGCTTGATTGACAGGCTACCCCAACCCCCTCCAAAAAAAAGAAAAAAAAAAAAATCAGGAAATTATATTTTTGCAAAAAATACTCTAAAATCATTGTTCGCGGACAGAAACACAACATAACTTACAAAATTCTTGCTAGATCTAAAATATAAAACTGTATTAATTTATTGAATAAAATCTGGTGTGTGGAGAGTGAATTCTGAGAGGAAATGTGTTAAAGGTAGGATCACCAGGTAAAAAAAATACAAAAGAAAGAAAAATCCAGGTTTAATAAAATGTCTAATAATTGCACACCAAGTAGTTGTTAGTGTACTAACTGTTACATTAAAGAGGTATGGCAAACAACAGTTTTACAGACATTCTGTGAAAGCGTAAAAGAAAACTTCATCTTTATTTAATGCATTTTATTGTCTCATTCAGGATGTGTACTGCGTCAGAGCTCTAGTGTGGTGTACAATGCAAAAGGAAGAGGAAGCTATTAAAGATTTAAATTACAGCCTACGTCTCAATTCATCTCATGTCTGTTCTCTTATTCTACGAGGAAACATTCGAAAGTACATAACACAGGAAAATAATGCATGCATTACTCTGAATGATGATCAAGAAAAGGTATTGTTGCTATCTAACTATATACAGTATATTTTCATATAGTAATGTAGCGCACTACCCCCATAGGAGCTGCTGGGTAGTTCATTCTTTCCTGCAGTGTGTTCCCGTTACCCCTTTTTCCCTCATAGATTGACACGGCAGACATCAACATTTAAACATTTAACTTTATTTCTTTTCCGGCACTCATTGCGATACTGAATTACACTCTGAAAACTCCTACAGATTTTCTGCAATAAGCGAAACAGCACATAGTCCAAAACATGTGGAGCTACTGTGAATAACTTCTAGCTTGCACTGGCTTCCATTGTGTTATGCAGCTTTCTTTCCTCCTGTTTGTTACTATTTCCTGACTGTACAGCACTTCCAAGTTATACTCAAGGGACAATACTCTGAAGTCCTTAGAGATGACTGATTGGATTCCTCCAAGGTGTTAATTCTTTAAGGCCCACCTTTGCAACTTGCAACTCCTCCTGAACCCACACTTTAACCCCTTTAAAGTCTCTTATGGGGCATACACACGGTCGGACTTTTCAGCTACAAAAGTCCGACGGACGCTGACAGACCAAATCCGGCGGACAATCCGATCGTGTGTGGGCTTCCTCGTACTTTCAGCGGACTTTTACAGTCGCAAATCTGACGAACTTTAGATTTGGAACTTGCTTCAAATCTTTACGTCGTAACTCTGCCGGACCCAGAAATCCGCTCGTCTGTATGCTAATCCGACGGACAAAAACCCACGCTAGGACAGCTATTGGCTACTGGCTATCAACTTCCTTATTTTAGTCCGGTGTACGTCATCACGTACGAATCCGTCGGACTTTTGTGTGATCGTATGTAGGCAAGTCCGTTCGTTAGAAAGTCCGCCGCAAGTCCGCCAAAAGTCTGTCGAAAGTTTGTTGGACGGGCTGTCGGACTTTTCTAGCCGAAAAGTCCGACCGTGTGTACACCCCATTAGAAGCACTGTTTCCCTGGGTTTACACTCACTTGTACTCCTGAGCAACCGTCCATGCTTGCCACAGAGGGTCCTCTCCCAGTCCTTGTTTCTGTCAGTAATAGCCACTTCCTCCTGTTGTCTCCTCCATTTTCTCCTCTCCACATGGCGCATTCCCCTCCCCCGAAGGGGAGAGCACCCGAGCTGCACCAGCCCCTACATGCTGTCTTCTTCTCTGGATCCCAAACTCCAATTACTGGAAACATGTGACCTTGTCTTTTATAGAAGTCCCGCCTCTGCCCAAGCAAAACAATGATTGGTTCATATGAGTCTCCAGAAGACTACCTGCCACTCTATTCCTTTATTCCTCCCATTTTCCAGAACATTTCAAAGAAAGTGAAGGAAATCACACAGGCAGAGTATAGATGGCCACACCTTCCTCTACTCTAAATAACCTCCCAGCCAAATTAAACCCACCAGCTTACATCACAGGGTAAAACACTGGCAATTTGGCCCAACTTTAATCCTAACTGTCTATTCTAGCACACACCTAGTAGGTGGGCGCTACAGTAATAACAATTCATTTTCATTGGGCTGGAAATACCCACCAATTAGCAGATGTTTTGTCAACTTCAGTTGGTTTGTCTGCCATGTCTAGGCATTGTTTTATGTGTTGACCCTTGTGGTGTTGATTGCTCAACCCGGTTTATGACCGTTTGCTTATGCCTTTTTCAAGCATCTTTATTACAATCCAACTTTCTCTTTGCTAGACAATTTAAAGTGAATCTGTTTCTTATCAAGCAGGAAATTAGGTAAAAAAGTTCAAAACAGGCCCCCATAGCTGTAGGCACTGGGGATGGGCTTTGGGCTCAGGATGAATGTGGGTTCATGGCGAACCCAAATGGTTTGCAGTCCAGGAAAATGGTGAACTAATGTGGCTGTACACCGCTATAGCAGCCAATTGCAAATAATACACTTCTTTGCCTTTCAATTGTACTCAGGTGGTTTAGAAGGGCCAGTAATGAGGGGTTTCTTATGTGCCAGCAATCACTATAAAAGTCATGGTTCCAAGCACCCTTTTGACAGTGTGAGTTGGAGTAGATAGGGAGAGTTGACAGTGCTTGCAGGAAGAGATAGTTGTGTTTTTTTACAGTGCTATTGCAGTATGGTAAGCTACATATTATTGTGTAAACCCCTGTGTTCACAGTGCATAGAACCAACAATCCATTTTAAATGAAAAAAAGTAGTTTTAGGGCTAGCTTTTGTGTGTGTCAGCAACAACTATATTTGCTGTTTAGCTACTGCCCTGACCACTCTGTCCAAGCCCCCTGTGCAGGCTCATGTTTATTCCATGATTTCATGAATATATATATATATATATATATATATATATATATATATATATATATATATATATATATATATATATATAATGATTAACGTTTTGTTTTAGAGATGAGGTTTAGTGTTTCAATTTTGTTTAGGTGAGTATGTTGTAGATTGATACAATTTAGCTACGATCTTTTTTTGGGCTTAAGAGGAAGTGGTAACATGAACATGTGACTGACACAGGAAAAGTTGCCCTTATTTAAAGTGCATCACCACATACTTGCGGGGTTTTGTGCACTAAACCATTTTGTGAAGGGCACTAAGATATCAGATTCTCAGTCTTCCTATTGCCAAAGCTGATTGCAGGAAGGAAATTTGCACAATTCCTCCAACACAGACAGTTTTGATGGGAATCCCTCCTGCCAAGCAATTGTCTTCTCCCGGGGGGGTTGGTAGCGGGCAGGGAAAGCTGTCCCTGCCGCGAGAAGACAGTGATTATCGCTAGCAGCTATAGCAGCTGCTTGCGATAATTGCAAGCAAATCCGGCAGCCTGGTTGTACCCAAACGCATTGATTGATCGATCAACTTGATACATTCAGCCTGCCCGTTAATAGCTCAAATTGAACCGGCTGAGATTTCAACTGTCTGTGGCTGGCCTTAGGTAATCCTCATTTTCATATTATCATGCAGGCCTAAATTGAGAGCCAAAGGTTCTGCATATACTGCAGCTGGTATTGGTTAAGCAGCTTATGCTCTCAAAGTTTCAGAAATCATGACATCATGACATCATCTGCCAATCTCTCCACCTCAGCCAATCATAGAAAGCCTTGTATTCATTGCTTAAAAATACAAGGCTTCCTCTGAATGGCTGAAAAGCACTCATCTTGACTTGATTTTGTTCTTGCTGCAGACGAGAAGTCTCGTGTGCTGCATACTGTATGTACTGTAGCTAATGCTACTACAGTATGATAAAGTGCTGACAGTGGCAGAATAACTTAGTTTGTTGGGGCCAATCATAAAGGAAACATAGAATACAGATTTAAGAAATGTTTGTGACACCCACTGCTGCTTTCTTCATGAGGCAAGAATTCTTTCTGATTAAAACAATTAGAGAATTAACTTAACGATTTTAAAATCTTGTTTTAAAGAAAGGAATGGAAAAAGAGTGCAAGAAAAATATTTACAGAAAAGATATTACAGAAAACAGACATTAGCAGTGGTAAAATAAACATGAAAAGGGTAAAAAAACTATTTATCAAGGTCTGTGAGGTCTTTAACCACTTGCCGACCGCTGCACGCCAATATGCGTTGGCACAATGGCAGCATATACTTAAACGAGGCATTTCCCGTTCTGCCTTGTGTCATGATAGAGATCACCGCTCCCTGTCATCGGGAGCAGTGATCACTGTCATGTGAGTTGTAGCCCATCCCCCCCACAGTTAGAATCACTCCCTAGGACACACTTAACCCCTTCATCGCCCCATAGTGGTTAACCCCTTCCCTGCCAGTGTCATTTACACAGTAATCAGTGCATTTTTACAGCAAAATAGTTCCCAAAATAGTGTCAAGTGTCCGATGTATCCACCATAATGTCGCAGTCACGACAAAAATCGCAGATAGCCGCCATTACTAGTAAAAAAAAAAAAAAAATAATAAAAATGTCATAAAACTATCCCCTATTTTGTAGACGCTATAACTTTTGCGCAAACCAATCAATATACGCTTATTGCAATTTTTTTTTACTAAAAATATGTAGAAGAATACATATTGGCCTAAACTGAGGAAAAAAAGTTTTTTTTATATATTTTTAGGGGATATTTATTATAGCAAAAACTAAAAAATATTGCTTTACTTTCAAAATTGTCGCTCTTTTTTTGTTTATAGCGCAAAAAATAAAAACCGCAGAGGTGATCAAATAACACCAAAAGAAAGCTCTATTTGTGGGAAAAAAAGGATGTCAATTTTGTTTGGGTGCAACGTCGCACGACCGCGCAATTGTTAGTTAAAGCGACGCAGTGCCGAATCTCAAAAAGTGCTCTGGTCAGGAAGGGGGTAAAATCTTCCAGGGCTGAAGCGGTTAAAGGAAAGAGAAAGGCACCTCTAAGTGCAGTAGTTAAAAGATTTATTACAGGCACAGTGGGATTAAAAACACTTACAAGAGAGAAGGAGGTCATAGGCATATAATCTTTAGTCCTCATGTGGATCTCTGTAATCCTAATCTGTCTGAGGGAGAGAGAGAGCGATCCTGCAGCTGTCAGATTCCCTGGTGGCATGGATTAGTGAGAAAGTGAAGATGCGATGAGGTGGCCCCGGTTCTGGAACCAAGCTGGAACACACACGGAGGATATAACATCAGGTGAACGCGTTTCAGAGCCTTCGTCAGACCTATGCCCATGCTTTACAGCATTTCTTATATCTGGGACTTTTATGCGTTTGTATAGCAGTTATATGCATTTTAGTCAATGTTTCAGCACTGCACTTTTTTGTATGACATTTGACAGTTAATTTAAGGATTGTAATATATTGGCCTTAAGTGTTCAGCTGCTGTGATTAGGATTTATATTATAGTTTTGTGCTGACTGAATCTATTTTTACTATGCCCATGCTTGCCTGGCTGGCCTATGAAAGGGGAGGGGGAGGAGAGAGGGGAGGGGTTGGTGTCTGCTGATAGGCTGGGGGAAAGAGGGGCGGTGTGTAGACCTGTTAATTGGATGGATCTGCAGCCAGGGTTATGTAGCGGAGACTCGATCGGGATGTAGTCCGTCAAGGACATATACATAAAGATCACATCGTGGGAATGAGAGAGATTGGTGATGCAAGTCTTGATACAGCTCCAGGGCATTGGAAGGTGGTGAAGAATATAAACCTGTGGGATGGTAATCGCAGTGACTTAGATCTATTTATGGAGGAACTTAACCAAAATGACAGGGGTATTGTACTCCAATTTGAAGCTAGTCAGTCCAATATAAACTTCTTGGATCTGAATATTGGTATACAAGGGGACCGGTTCGTAACTTCCACATTTTTCAAAAAAACGGACCGCAACTCTTATATTCCTTTAAATAGCTGTCACCATAGATCATGGCTCCGGTCTGTACCCAAGAGTCAGTTTATGCGGCTTAAACGCAATTGCACTGACGATTCTCAGTTCTTGGAACAGGCCGATGTCCTGATGAATCGATTTTTGGAAAAAGGCTACAAGAAGGAGTTTCTAACGCAAACACTATATGATGTCAAGGATATTGATAGAAAACAACTATTAAGTGAGAGGGCACTCCCTAGGGAGAACTCTGTGACTCTCCCCTTCGTCACAACCTATTCAATACAGCACAATAATATCAAAAGCTTGTTTGATATGCATTGGCACATATTGTGTAATGATCCTGTTCTGAGAGGTGTGATCCCAGAGAGACCTCAGGTGATCTTTAAGGGAGCAATGTCCCTCAGAAATAGACTAGCGCCTAATGTCTTGGATCCCCCTGGTAGGAACATACAAGGCCTTTTTGATAACTTGAAGGGGTACTATAAATGTGGTAGATGTCGTGTCTGCAAGTTGAATTCTGCGCCCTCTAGACGTACCCAGAGATTCACCTCTTTTAGTACTCATGAGGAACACGACATCAAACCCTTTATCACCTGTGGAACGGAGGGGGTTGTCTACATGCTGCAATGCCCGTGTGGCTTGCAGTATGTGGGCAGGACTAGACGACCCCTCTCCGTTCGTTTAAATGAACATATTACCAACATCAGAAACGGTTTCCCGAAACACTCTGTGTCAAAGCACTATCTAACTACCCATAACAGGGATCCATCCAAGACCTTGTTTTTGGGTATTGATAGGTATCGTCCCCATTGGAGGGGCAGTTCTCTGATCAGGAGCATCTCTAGGCTCGAGATGCTCTGGATACATAAAATTAAGTGCTACGTCCCACATGGCCTCAATGTGGACGTTGATACCAATGCCTTCATTGATAACTCATAAAATTACTATCAGGAATAAGGAAATTTTATCTATGGGATGAACCTTATTTATACATATACCCTGGGATGCCCTTAAGGACTTACCTTTATACTAAGCAAGAGAGGCCATAAATATCCATCGAACCCTAGGTTGGATATATCCTCCATGGTGGATCAAAGGTTTCTGGCCATGGGGTATATGCCCCATCATTTGTATTCCAATTAAGACTCTTGAGGGATGTTATGTCTAAATTATTAGAGTGTGATGTATCTCCTTTGTGTATCCTTGTTTGAATATTATGCATATAAAAAGCTTTTTCTTATGGGGGACGAAATCACCCTTCCCTTCCCTAGCTCTGCCCATTTTGGGTAATTTCTACTTGATTGAGTGTGGTGTTTACCCTGTATATGTCCTATCCTTACTCAATTAAAGGGGTGGGGTATATGAGTAATTAATTATGCTCTGGACCGTTTTTTATAATTTTTTATAATTAATTTAATTTTGGCACCCACTTATAACTTAATTTTTATCGGTAATGTAACCTATAGTTTGTTTGGGATTCCATTTTCCTTATGAATAGGGTAATTTTTGTTATTCCTATTTGTCATTAGTTTACCTTAATTGATATGCATTATTGTATGGTTGACCTCGTTAATAGTGTCTTACATTATTTTTTGCATATCTGGGGGTCCCGCAGTAGCAATCTGCATTAATTTTATTTATTTACTCCCTCGTCCAAGATGGCGTTTTCTTACCATCCGCTTCATCTAGTGGAGCGCAGGGTGATTTCCAGTTCCGGTCTCATTACGAGGCCTGGTTATGCTGTTTGCTATATATGTGCGACACGTCAGTGCGTCGCCCGTGCCCCAGACGACGTCAGAGTGTGACGAAACGTACGTCGGGCGTGCTGACGTGCTGCAGATTCCGTCTCGGACGGGTGTTCGCTTTTTAGCTGGCCGGCTAACTTTTGTTTTTATATGACCTACTAAATGTAAGTGCAATTTTTATCTACTTTTTAATAAACCTAAGCAGGATTACACTATGTTGCCCTTTCTTTCCTTCACATACCCCCTGTGAGAACCGAGTATAACTGGAGGGGTACCTCCTCATATGAATGTTCCCTGGGACCTGACTGACAGTATACTCATCCATAAGCTGAAGGGGTGCGGTGCCGTTTCATCTACAAAGGCCCCGACCGGGTTAAGTCGCAAGCTTATATTAGCTTGCCTTCTGGTAAGCGCACAATTTTATCAGTTTGTCACATTGGTGCGGTGAGGGTCTCATTTATCCAACTGTACTTCATTTGGCAATCGGGATTGTTATCCTATCTCCCCCCATCAGTCCATTTCTTCTGTTGGGACTTATATCTGGACTGTTTTTTCGTTTACTGATTTTGGGACTAATCTTCATGTGATCAATTCCTTATTCACATATTTGATATAATTTATTAACACTTAAATAGGTATTTTCACTTTATATATCTGTTTACCTATAGGGTAACCTTAAGGTAATCACTATCACAGCGCTGCTCTTTTTTTGATTTTGTTTACTTAGTGTGTGTATCCTACTTTTAGCGGCTGCTTTTTTGTCAATATTGATTCATCCTTTATACACTTGTTTTGTTTTTGATTTGTAGGGTTTGCTCATCTAATGTTATATCAGTGTTTATATCCAGCGCGGCTGTTTTCTTTATTTTTATAAATAAACCAGTGTTCATGGAATACAGTATTAAAAGTCCAATTTTGACAGAATTACTGGCCCTCAGATGACGCTGAAGCTGGCCATACACTGATTGATTTTTATATGAACGTTCTTGAAGCCAAGTTAAAGAACTTGGAGACATGACCTCAAACTAGCAGAAGGAAAGTTCAAAACTAATCTTAGAAAGTATTATTTTACCGGAAGAGTAGCTGAAGCTTGGAATAGACTTCCAGCAGAGGTTGTGATTCAGTCGGTAAGTGGATTTAAACATGCACAGGACAATCATCAATCTATACTCAGACAAAAAAAGTTAACAAAAAAATATATAAATTAAAAAAAAATGGGGCAGACTCGATGGACCACTTCTATCATTTTTATGAAAAATTGATCATACCAACAGAGACTTGATGAATTACGTTTCAAAGTACTTCAAAATTTAGATTGCTTTTACCATTCAATTTTATAATGAATGGAGCGAAAACCACATACACTGTTAGAAATGTGTTAATTCAAGGAAAATTTTCCATCCTGCTCCTTCAAATTTTCTTGTCACTATAATTAAAAATGCCCACACAAACCTTTAAAAAAATTGAATAATTATTTCCCAAACAAAAATGTTTGAACAAAATTCTACTTATGTATGGCCAGATTTAGCATTTGTGCATAGTTTAAATGGAAGACTGAAAGCTCTGAGCTAAAGATGCAACAGATTTTTGTTGAACCTCCAGAGAGTGTCCCCGAGTCAATCCTCACCCAATCAAGAGAGCTGAGGGGTAGGGGCGGGAGTAACAAAGCATTTATTGTATTTCTGCTGCCATTGCCTTAATGCAGTTATAGTGATTCCGATGGAGTATTGTAAGGAACTGTGGTGTAGCCAGGTATCATCCCAGAAGTATCATGGTGGAAGAGCAAATTGTGGTGGGACCCTAATTATACCTTGAACGACCACTGAATGTCAATATCTAAAGAGTAAAAAATATAAAAAATTATTTTTTGACAATCACTTAAAAACATTTTTGAGACATCATAAAAACTTGTGATACAGTGGTTCATTACACTTTCGATGTATGTCCTTGAGATACGCACTTCACTGCCAAACCACTTCCACTGGACCTATAAGGATCAATAAAATCAAAGTTGTGAATATGAAAGAAATGAAATAAAAAGCCTTAATTGAGCTCAACCAACCCTGTTGTGTGAGTGGAATTTGAACTTGCTGGATCAATTAAAATAGTATTTATTTATGTCAAATGAAGATATACAACATAGAGAATGGTACTACATAGAACACATAGTATAGACATTGGGTGAGCCCACAGATTGTGGGTATTAAGTCAATGGAAAGCAGGGGTAAGCCTTCCTAAATAAACCAGTATTCAAATGGTGAGGAGTAGGACTATAGGAGAGATTTACTAAAGCTGGAGCACCCAGAATCTAGTGCAGATGTGCATGGTAGCCAATCAGCTTCTAACTTCACCTTGTTCAATTAAGCGTTGACAATAAAACCTGGAAGCTGATTGGTTTCTATGTAGGGTTGCACCAGCATTTTGCACTCTCCAGCTTTAGTAAATAACCCCCTATGTTTCTAAGGTCATAAAGGTAGACCTGTTGATGACCAGCATTTGATATCAATCAAAAAAGTAAGGTGAAGAGTGCAGTAGTGACTCCACCCAGGGATCAATATCCACAATAACCCACGAATATGCTGTGGTAGAGGGATAATGTTTTATTGTCTGTCTCCTGTTTAAAAATAAGAGATTGACGTTCACTGTCCCTGGCTTTATTGTAGGCCTTTGCGAGCCATTTCCTGTTATAACCCCTATCCAGAAATTGGTCTCTCAGGACTTTCGCCTACTGTTCAAAATCCACCTGGTCCATACAGTTGCGACATATCCTTTAGGTATTGACCAGTAGGTATATTCCAAACCATTTGACTGACAGACACACGTATACCCAGAAAGGGTAAATATAAAGCATGAAAACAATGTAAAAAAGGTCGGCTATGAGTGGTAACACTCGGTTGCCGCAGTAACGCCAGATCGCGATTGCGCAAGATTATGGTGAAGGGAAACATGAAAGGGCGGAAATGATATTTTACATGGACTCAGAAAACAGCACTGAAGATGGCGCCGCCTTATCCCGAAAGGCAACATTTTTCAAAGTTTGAAAAAAGTGAGTAATAGGCGATTGTGGCTGGATTAGGCTATGTAATGCTTGCTAAAAAGTGATTAGAACAAAATAGATGAAAAGCACCATAGGGACTGCAGCGTTTACTTCTGCTTTAACCACTTGCCGACCGCCTAACACAGATATACTGCAGCAGAATGGCACGGGCAGGCAAAATCACGTACCTGGTACGCGAATTGCCTCCCGCGGGCGGGGGGCGCATCGCGGCCCCCCCGGTGCCCGAGGCGGTCGGCATCGTTAGGCAAGCGATCAATGCTAAAGGGGGGGGGCCACTCATTCGTGGCCACCCCCTCGCAATCGCTCCCAACTAATGAAAATCTTCCTCTGCTGCTGTAATGTAAACAGCGGCAGAGGAAGTGATGTCATCTCTCCTCGGAAAGCCTTTTCGTTACGCGCCAAGGAGAGAAGACATCCAAGTAAGTCTGCACAACACTACACTGACAGTAGAACAAGCAGGCACACTTTTCACCCCCCGATCACCCCCCTGCACCCCCTGTCACAGTAAAACCAATAGCAGGTTTTTTTTTTTTTTTTACTGATTACTGCATTGGTGTTATTTTGTGACCGTTATAAGTGGTAGGGCAGTTAGTGTTAGGCCCCTTTAGGTCTAGGGTACCCCCCTAACCCCCCCTAATAAAGTTTTAACCCCTTGATCACCCCCCCGTCGCCAGTGACACTAAGCGATCGTTTTTCTGATCGCTGTATTAGTGTCACAGGTGACGCTAGTTAGGGAGGTAAGTATTTAGGTTCGCCGTCAGCGTTTTATAGCATCAGGGACTCCCATATACTACCTAATACAAGGTTTTAACCCCCCGATTTCCCCCTAGTTAACCCTTTCACCAGTGATCTCCGTATAACTGTTACGGGTGACGTTGGTTAGTTAGTTTATTTTTTATAGTGTCAGGGCACCCGCTGTTTATTACCTAATAAAGGTTTAACCCCCTGATCACCCGGCGGGTGATACAAGTTAGGTTTTAGGGTCAGATAGGGTCTGCGTCGCCCCAGGCAGCGCCAGATTAGTGCCAGTACCGCTAACACCCACGCACGCAGCATACACCTCCATTAGTGGTATAGTATCTGAACGGATCAATATCTGATCTGATCAGATCTATACTAGCGTCCCCAGCAATTTAGGGTTCCCAAAAACGCAGTGTTAGCGGGATCAGCCCAGATACCTGCTAGCACCTGCGTTTTGCCCCTCCGCCCGGCCCGGCCCACCCAAGTGCAGTATCGATCGATCACTGTCACTTACAAAACACTAAACACATAACTGCAGCGTTCGCAGGGTCAGGCCTGATCCCTGCGATCGCTAACCGTTTTTTTGGTAGCGTTTGAATCAGTTGCTAACAGTCAGGAGCTTTTTACCTGTGAGTCTCACTACTGTACCACTAAATTTAGAGCCCAAAATGGCAAATTGAAGGTACAGTAGTGAAGAGGCCTACACGTTTCTGAGCATGACAGATGGTGAAGAGGAAGTCACTCATCTGTCAGATTCAGGCTCAGAATACGATCCTGTAGACAACAGCGGCTCCATGACAGATAGCTCTGACGACGGAGTTGTGGTCCCTGCCAAGGTCAGGCGTACCTGACTCCAATCTTCTTCTGCTGTTGTTGAGGTGCAGGAACCGCAGGTCCCTCGTATGGAGCAGAGCAGTACTAGCGCCGCTATTCCTTCTGGTGAACTGGCAAGCACCAGCGGCCTAGTACACCCCGGTCATAGTCAAACCAGCACTTCAGTAACACTTGGTGATGTGGCAAGTCCCATAAGTGCAGTTCAAGCAGGTGAGGTGGCAAGCACAAGTAGTGTCCTGCTGCCACCAAGAAGAAGATGAACACAGGCCCGTCCTGCCCATAGTGCCCTTCCTGCTGTATTCACCAATCCTAATTGGGAACCCACCACTTCTACAGCACCCTTACTTCCCCCATTCACATCCCCAACCAAATGCAGTCGGCTACATGAGAGGCATTTTCTTTATGTCCTCCCGAGTACCCCTACCCAACGAACCCCCCAAAAAGATGTTGTGTCTGCAGCAAGCGCGGATATAGGTGTGACACCCGTTATTATTGTCCCCCTGTCCTGACAATGCTGGTCTTTGCATTGGTGAATGTTTTGAACGCTACCATACACTAGTTGAGTATTAGCGTAGGGTACAGAATTGCACAGACTAAGCACACTTTCACAGGGTCTCCCAAGATGCCATCGCATTTTGAGACCTGAACCTGGAACCAGTTACAGTTATAAAAGTTATAGTTACAAAAAAAAGTGTAAAAAAAAAAAAAAAGTAAAAAAACAAAAAAAAATATAAAATAAAAAACAAAAACATAGATAGTTGTCGTTTTATTTTTCTCTCTCTCTCTATTCTCTCTATTGCTCTGCTCTTTTTTACTGTATTCTATTCTACAATGTTTTATTGTTATCATGTTTTATCCTGTTTGCTTTTCAGGTATGTAATTTTTTATACTTTACTGTTTACTGTGTTTTATTGTTAACCATTTTTCAGGTACACCATTCAGCTGCAGCACGGATTTATTTATCTTGACAGCAACAGTGTTTGCTCCCACGATACATAAAGCTGTGACTCCAGTGATGTCGGAGGTGATATATGCCGAAGCATGAGGGCAGCAGGGGCGGAGGAGCGATTTGCTCCTAACTTTTGGGGCGGATGCCCCCATGCTTCGGCATATATAAATGGTGCATGTATGCCCATCATTAGAAGTGGGTGGATGAAGGGAGGTATGCTAATGGTGGGCATACCCACCGATCAATCTCTTTTTTTTGTTCAGCCCACAGGCTGCAAAAAAAAAAAAATTACAATATATGCCCAACAAGGACCAGCAACGTACTGGCATGTTGCTGGACTTACATAGTTACATAGTAGGTGAGGTTGAAAAAAGACACAAGTCCATCAAGTCCAACCTATGTGTGTGATTATGTGTCAGTATTTCATTGCATATCCCTGTATGTTGCGGTCATTCAGGTGATTATCTAATAGTTTCTTGAAGCTATCAATGCTCCACGCTGAGACCTCCACCTGTGGAAGGGAATTCCACATCCTTGCCACTCTTACAGTAAAGAACCCTCTACGTAGTTTAAGGTTAAACCTCTTTTCTTCTAATTGTAATGAGTGGCCACGAGTCTTATTAAACTCTCTTCTGTGAAAAAGTTTTATCCCTATTGTGGGGTCACCAGTACAGTATTTGTAAATTGAAATCATATCCCCTCTCAAGCGTCTCTTCTCCAGAGAGAATAAGTTCAGTGCTCGCAGCCTTTCCTCATAACTAAGATCCTCCAGACCCTTTATTAGCTTTGTTGCCCTTCTTTGTACTCGCTCCATTTCCAGTACATCCCTCCTGAGGACTGGTGCCCAGAACTGGACAGCATACTCCAGGTGCGGCCGGACCAGAGTCTTGTAGAGCGGGAGAATTATCGTTTTATCTCTGGAGTTGATCCCCCTTTTAATGCATGCCAATATTCTGTTTGCTTTATTAGCAGCAGCTTGGCATTGCATGCCATTGCTGAGCCTATCATCTACTAGGACCCTCAGGTCCTTTTCCATCCTAGATTCCCCCAGAAGTTCTCCCCCCAGTGTATAGATTGCATTCATATTTTTGCCACCCAAATGCATTATTTTACATTTTTCTACATTGAACCTCATTTGCCATGTAGTCGCCCACCCCATTAATTTGTTCAGGTCTTTTTGCAAGGTTTCCACATCCTGCGGAGAAGTTATTGCCCTGCTTAGCTTAGTATCGTCTGCAAATACAGAGATTGAACTGTTTATCCCATCCTCCAGGTCGTTTATAAACAAATTAAATAGGATTGGTCCCAGCACAGAACCCTGGGGAACCCCACTACCCACCCCTGACCATTCTAAGTACTCCCCATTTATAACCACCCTCTGAACACGCCCTTGTAGCCAGTTTTCAATCCATGTACTCACCCTATGGTCCATGCCAACGGACCTTATTTTGTACAGTAAACGTTTATGGGGAACTGTGTCAAATGCTTTTGCAAAATCCAGATACACCACGTCTACGGGCCTTCCTTTATCTAGATGGCAACTCACCTCCTCATAGAAGGTTAATAGATTGGTTTGGCAAAAACGATTCTTCATGAATCCATGCTGATTACTGCTAATTATATCATTCTTATTACTAAAATCTTGTATATAGTCCCTTATCATCCCCTCCAAGAGTTTACATACTATTGATGTTAGGCTAACTGGTCTGTAATTCCCAGTGATGTTTTTTGGGCCCTTTTTAAATATTGGTGCTACATTGGCTTTTCTCCAATCAGCTGGTACCATTCCAGTCAATAGACTGTCTGTAAAAATTAGAAACAACGGTCTGGCAATCACCTGACTGAGTTCCCTAAGTACCCTCAGATGCAAGCCATCTGGTCCTGGTGATTTATTAATGTTAAGTTTCTCAAGTCTAATTTTAATTCCGTCCTCTGTTAACCATGTAGGTGCTTCCTGTGTTGTGTCATGAGGATAAACACTGCAGTTTTGGTTACTGAAGCCCCCCGATTCACTCGTGAAGACTGAGGAGAAGAATAAATTCAATACCTTTGCCATCTCCCCATCCTTTGTAACCAGATGTCCTTCCTCATTCTTTATGGGGCCAATATGGTCTGTCCTCCCTTTTTTACTGTTTACATACTTAAAGAATTTCTTGGGATTTTTTTTGCTCTCCTCCGCGGAGTCTTTCATGTTCTATCTTAGCCGTCCTAATTGCACCCTTACATTTCTTATTGCATTCTTTATAAAGTCTGAATGCTGAGGATGATCCCTCAACCCTGTATTTTTTGAAGGCCTTCTCCTTTGCTTTTATATGCATTTTTACATTGGAGTTAAGCCATCCAGGATTTTTGTTCGCTCTTTTAAATTTATTACCCAATGGGATACATTGGCTAATGCCCTTATTTAATTTGCTCTTAAAGCAAACCCATCTCTCCTCCGTATTCTTTGTTCCTAATATTTTATCCCAATTTATGCCTTTTAGCAAGGTTTGTAGTTTAGGGAAGTTGGCTCTTTTGAAATTCAGTGTCTTTGTGTTCCCTTCATGTTTCCTATTTGTGTGATTTATACTGAAACTAATTGACCTGTGATCGCTGTTACCTAAATTGCCCCGTATTTCCACATCTGTGATCAGGTCTGTATTGTTGGTAATCAGTAGATCCAGTAATGTTTTATTTCTAGTTGGTGCGTCTACCATCTGACCCATAAAATTGTCCTGCAAGACATTAAGGAACTGGCGAGCCTTAAATGAATGCGCGGTTCCCTCCGCCCAGTCTATGTCTGGATAATTAAAATCCCCAATTATGATAACACTTCCCATCCTTGCTGCTAATCCAATTTGTGATAGGAGATCCGTCTCCACTTCCTCCCTCAGGTTAGGGGGCCTATAGCATACTCCCAGTATTATTTTCCCCTTAGCTTCATCCCTTTGGAGCTCTACCCATAAGGATTCCACCTCCTCACTAGCTCCCTCAGTGATGTCATCTCTCACATTCACTTGTACATTATTCTTGATATATAGGCATACTCCTCCCCCTTTTTTACCCTCTCTATCCTTGCGGTATAGGGTATACCCTTGAATGTTTGCCAGCCAATCATGAGAGCTGTTGAACCAGGTCTCTGAAATTCCCACAAAATCCAAATCCTCCTTGTACAACAGTATCTCTAGTTCACCCATCTTGTCCGCCATGCTCCTGGCATTGGTGAACATGCCACATAGTTTAGACCGGTCGCATATTGTCCTCGTATGGGGTGATTCAAGATTGCAACTAGGACTTGCTACTATACTCACCTTGTGTTTTTGTGCTTTGGTTAAACTACCACTAATGCCCCCAATACTACCCTCTGGAATATCTTCCGCGCTGGCTATCACTGTCTCTGGACCCTCCCCCCCATCGCCTAGTTTAAAAACCCCTCGAACTTTTTGGCCATCTTCATTCCCAGCAGATCTGCACCCTCCTCATTTAGGTGCAGTCCGTCCCTTCTATAGTACCGGTTACCAACTGAGAAGTCGGCCCAGTCCTCCAGGAACCCAAACCCCTCCTTACTACACCAGCTCTTCAGCCACTTGTTTACTTCCCTAATCTCCCTCTGCCTTTCTGGTGTGGCTCGATGTACCGGTAGTATTCCTGAGAACACTACCTTGGAGGTCCTTTTCCTCAATTTAGCACCTAAGTCCCTAAAATCGTTCTTTAGGACACTCCATCTGCCTCTGACTTTGTCATTGGTGCCAACGTGCACCATGACAGCCGGGTCTTCCACAGCCCCTCCCAGTAATCTGTCCACAAGATCCGTGATGTGCCGAACCCGAGCGCCCGGTAGACAACATACTGTTCGGCGCTTCAGGTCTTGGTTACAGATTGCCCTCTCTGTCCTTCTAAGAATTGAGTCCCCTACCACCAGAATCTGTCTTTCCTTTCCCTTTGCTGCTCCCCCACTCTCACTGGAGGAGTTCTTCCCCTGGCAGCTAGGAGAGTCCCTCATCATCAGCAGTGCTGGTCCCTGACTGGTTTCACCAATGTCACTCAATGGAGCGTACTTATTGGGACGCTCCAGTCCTGGATCGGCCTCTCTGGCACTTCCCCCTCTACCCCTCCTGACTGTCACCCATTTACTCTTTGCTAGTGCCTGCACCTCTTTGTCTCCACCCGCCTCTGTGCTGGCCCCTGCCGGCACCTGCCGTGCACGTTCCTGGCTCACCTTTAGTATGGAGGGACTTCTCAGTGCTGACAGTTGCTTCCCCAGATTCAGAACCTGGGCTTCCAGGGAAACAATGTGCTTACATTTTGCACAGCAGTATTCGCCCTCGATCGGATGATCAAGGAACGTAAGATGTACAAAGAGCCGCCTCTCCACACCCGCCGGGCATCGTACCTATTAAATTTAGTGAGGATTTGGGGATTTTACCCTGTCCAAATTACCTAACAGCTAGTTTCCTGGCACTAATACTCAAGACAATACACAGGTACACAACAAGACAATACACAGGTACTCACAGACCTACGTGCACTCGCAATACTCAAGTATACAGTACACAATACACAAGTACTAACGATCCACACACACTACTCAGACAACACTCAGATACTCACACTACACAGGTACTATGACCCCTGTTATAACCTCCTGTTTTAAACTCTGGTTTTTAACTCCCACTTATACCAGCTCCACTTACACCGAGTTCCACAGCCTCAGACTGAGCACGCTCAGACTGAGTCCTACACCCAGTTAAATAGGCACCTGTGAGCAATTAACCACCCCCCTTAATTGATAGACTGAAGGAACCAGAGGGAAAAAAAAAAAAAGCTATTTAAAAAGTGACAGAAAAAAGCAAATGAAAAACTAAAAGGAAAAGCCCCAAAAATACAACCCAGGGGCGTGGCCTGGACATGGCTGGGTGAAGACGCTTTCTTTCTGAGCTCCCGGCCTCGTCCAGAAAACCCCGGCATACAACACCCTACATAAGGCATGCAATCAGCCAAAAGACACAGAACAAGAGCATCTACCCGGGGGACGCCCGTTAGCAAAAGTCCCGGTGAGATACGCCGTTATTTCCTGCATCTACAGGGCTCGTACCCCGGGACCACAGCTACGGTACCACGAGGCTCCCTGCGAGGTGAGAAACAAAAGGCCCCGAGACAATCTGAGGCCTGCTCCTCCCAAACACCACAGACCGCACAAGAATACACCTCGGACACTTACAAGGACACTCATCAACCCACGATGGAGTCACCACAACCACCGGATCCGGCCCTATTTGAACAGGTCATTAGAAGCTTGCTCCAGGCTCTCCCCACCAGGTCAGATATTGAAGCACTGATCCTCAAATTGGAAGAAACACACCGACGCGACATACAAGAAGTCAGAGGGGAGGTCTCGACTTTGTCGGAACGGGTGTCTTCTGGGGAGACTTCGGTCACTTTACTAACAGACCGGGTGACGGCTCTGGAGCAGGCCAGAGACCAACAAAGAGATGCCGCCATTACCCTGCAGCTGCACCTAGAAGACGTGGAAGACCGCAGCCGCCGGAACAACCTGCGGCTGCGGGGGATCCCAGAGAAGACATCACAGGAGAGCCTCGGGGAGACAGTACGAGAGATCTTCCGCACGGTGCTAGGGGAGCCCACAATGGAGATCGAACTAGACAGGGTTCACAGAGCCCTGGGCCCCAGATCTGACGACCCGACCAGACCGCGAGACGTAGTGTGCAGACTGCACCGCTACACCCAAAAAGAGAACATCCTCCGACGCGCCTGGGAACACGGCGATGTAGATCTAGAAGGCACACGAACAAAGATCCTACCGGATTTATCCAGGGCAACCCTGAAACGAAGAGCCCTCCTGCGCCCACTTCTAGACCTGGCAAAACAGAAGGGACTCACGTACAGATGGGGCTACCCTCTCTCGGTGATGTTCCGCGGAGCGACGGGATCCTTCTCTCTTCAACGCCCAGGCGACCTCCCTGCTCTCTTCCGCTTCATGGAAACAGAACCGATCCAGGTGCCGGACTGGCTTCAGTTTCTCCCTCGCCCGTCCGGCAGATTGGGCCTCTTGAGACCACGTGAACCTCTGCCTCCGCGACAGCAAAGGAACAGACGCAGGAGCCGGTCAGCCTCGGGAGGAGAGCCACGTGAGTAGGCCTTTGGCCACCCATCTCTGTTCGAACACCATCCCTTGCAGTTTTGGGGGCCACCCCATTCGTTTCAGCAGTTAGACTTTGTTCCCTGATCACCAAGCCCATCGCCATAGATGTCCGGCAAGCGAACAGACGGCTCCCTGGATGTGGAGATACCCATTCACCACACGTATCAGACTCATCACCTCCAGACCCGTCCAACACCAGTACCCCCATATCTACCCCCCTTGAATGCGAGAATCAGGCAGGGGGATCTTTTATTCAGCTCTCTGAGGAGATACACCCAGTCCTGGGTACTATAACACTGTCAACATATGAGGTGATGGGAAGTGTTCTTCCCACAGGAACTCACCATAAACCCATCTCCCCTCCCCCCCGAAGATAGAGACTCCTCACTCCACAGGAATGAGAACAAGGAACGTCATCTGAAACAATAACCACCGTCTTCACAAACTCCAGCTGGAGATCAGTTTCTCTTCATACCACTAGGGGGAGGTGTGAGTAATTTAGATGCTCTGCCCCATGAGACGGAAGGAGCCTCACCAAACACAATATTGGGAACTGATAAGCTAAGTAACTCAGAGCCCCTGAGCTTAAGCCCCCCACGGGTCATCTTTTGCACAAGGGTCAACCGGCCCTCTCCTTAGCCTTGGTTACTTACCACACGTTTTAATATGTTTTAGTTTATTTCATATTTAGTGTACACGGCCTGGTGGCTTACCCGTGGCCCACACCCCCAGCGTATACTTCACTGCGATGTGGCTGGGGGAGTGGCCTTGGAGGTGTGTGACCCTGGATGGAGATGGGATGACAAACCATATCGTTGCACTTGTCGACATCACACGGTCAGGTCACCCGCATCGGTGCCTACTTATACATGCACAAGTTTACATGTCTGATAACTTTATGTGTTTTTCTAGGTTTTTTCCTAAATGTTTGCTAACCTTATTTACAGTAACATGTTATATTTCAATGACAACCTAAGTTTGCCGGGGATGGATGGAGAGCCACGGGGACTCTTCGCCCGGCTCTGTCTATTCCTCACCCCAATTAGGGTCGCGCTCCGTACACGGCATTAGTCCGAGGAGCGTAACAGCCGTTTGGGCTACATTAGATTTTCTTGCTTAACGGCACTCTCTAGTGTCGGCCTCTTAATCTACTCAATCTTTTCCGTACCCTACTAGGAACCCGTTTCTTACCTACTCACTAACCTCTCTCCCCCCTTTACTCACCTCTTTCCCTCACCCCCCCCCCCCTCCACTTCCCCTTTCTCCTTATCTCAACTTCCCTTCCTCCACTCCCACCAACATCCCACAGAGATGGACACACTGAATATAATCTCCTTCAATGTTAAGGGCCTAAACACACCAGAGAAGAGACAAATTTTGTTACATGATATACGCCGCAGAGGCGCTGACATTGTACTTCTCCAAGAAACCCACCTTAGAGAGGGGTCCCTACCGAAACTTCAAAATAAATACTACCCGATTGTTTATCATTCGAAATATAAAGAAGCTAAATCCAGGGGTGTGTCAATCTTGATCTCGGCAAAAATCCCGTGGACACACACAGATGTAAAACTAGACGGGGAAGGGAGATCCCTATTCTTGAAGGGCCGTATAGGAGAAGTTAAAATAACTTTGGCCAACCTATATGCCCCCAATACACACCAAGACTCATTTATAAAAAAACAGCTAGACCTACTCCTACAATTCTCAGAAGGTCAACTGATTATAGGCGGGGACCTGAATATCCCACTCACACCCACTGAAGACACTTCCACTGGAACGTCTTCGTCCTCACGGGACCTACGTAAACGACTTAGCGCGACACTTCATTCTCTGCAACTAATCGACGTATGGCGTCTTTTTCACACAGGCGAGAGGGATTACACCTTCTTCTCTAAACCACATCAGTCATACTCTAGGATCGACTACTTCCTAATCCCTCACAGACAGCTACAGGCAATTAAAGAGACAACAATAGGTTCAATTACGTGGTCAGACCACGCCCCGATTACCTTACGCTACGCCCTCTCTGACCCCCGGCGGACTCAGAGACCACCATGGAGACTAAATGAGGGTCTACTAAAAGACCCAGACGTATTAGCAGAAGTCACCAAAGAAATGGGTCATTATTTCGCCTCGAATGACACCCCTGACTGCGATACTGGCCTAATCTGGGAGGCCCACAAGGCTGTAATTAGGGGGATTCTCATTAAACATGGCTCACGTATTAAGCAGCAGAGGACTTCACAACTGAACGCACTCCTAAAGACACTGGAGACAATAGAGACACAACATAAACAAACACCCACGAGACAACTAGAAACAGAATTAAACTTAGCCCGAATGCAAGTAACAGACCTCTTACGATTCAAAGCAAAAGCCACATTACAGATTTCTCGAAGGAGAATATATGAATCAGGCAACAAATGCGGAAAATTGCTGGCCCAGACCCTCCGAGAACAGAGACTTGCCTCATACATACCACACATTAAGTTTGTTACAGGCCAGAAAATTTCCCTACCCCATCAGATTGCCCAGGAATTTTGCTCCTACTACTCCGCTCTTTATAACCTTACTGAGACACAACCCTCCTCAGATACAACAACAGAATACATTGCGACCTCCCTCATGCCGTCCCTCCCAGAGGAAGCCAAATCACTTTTGGATGATCCCATTACATTACCGGAACTCCAAACTGCATTAAAAAGTTCTAAAACAGGGAAGGCCCCAGGTCCAGATGGCCTCACCACCACTTACTATAAAACTTTTCTACCCTCTTTAGGAGGTCACATGATCAAACTTTATAATGATCTGGCCGGGGGGGGGGTAGGTTCCACAGAGCCACACTGCAGGCACAGATTTCAGTTATCCCGAAAGAAGGTAAAGATCCGGGCCTATGCGGCTCTTACCGCCCAATTTCCCTCCTGAATACAGATCTAAAGCTCTTCACAAAAATCATCGCTACAAGACTCCAACAACCCCTCCCCTCGCTTATCCATTTAGACCAGGTAGGATTTGTCCCGACGAGAGAAGCCAGGGACAACACGACCAAAGTCCTTAACTTGGTGCATATAGCAAACAGCACTAAAACCCCGTGCGTGTTCCTAGGGACAGACGCCGAAAAGGCTTTCGACCGGGTTAGCTGGCAATTCATGTTCGCAACGTTGAGACACATAGGTCTGGGAGACAAAATGTTAAACTGGGTAACTGCGGCTTACCTGAACCCAACAGCGGTAGTCCGGGCTAATGGGGTAATGTCCAAGACTTTCCCAATTACGAACGGAACTCGTCATGGTTGTCCATTGTCACCCTTGCTCTTCGCACTATCCCTGGAACCCTTCTTATGCCATGTCAGACTTAATCCCGACATCACAGGGGTAGAGATCGGCAGGGAGCAGTTCAAAGTTTCCGCATATGCGGATGATTTGATGTTTTCCCTCACAAAACCCATCATCTCGCTACCGAGCCTCATGAAAGAATTCCACACTTATGGGCAACTAGCCAATTTGAAAATTAACTTCAACAAGTCCGAGGCGATGGGTATAGGAATCCCCCAATCTCAAATCCCACACCTCCAATCCAGCTTCCACTTTAAGTGGACTTCTACGGCCCTAAAGTACTTGGGCACGCAAATACCCCCGAAGCTCTCCCAGCTATACAAGCTCAACTTTCCGCCCCTTTTGGATAAGGTTAAACAACTTCTGGTCAAGTGGGGTAGCGGTTTACATTCCTGGTTTGGTCGATGTAGCATTCTCAAAATGTCGATCCTACCTAAATTCTTATACATCATGCAAGCCATACCAATACGCATTCCAGTAGACTATTTTAACCAGGTGAGAACAGCCTTCACTCATTTCCTTTGGGCGGGGAAGAAACCGCGTCTACACCGAAGAGTCCTCACACTGCCTAAGCTCAATGGGGGCCTGGCGATGCCAGATCTTCAAACTTATTACAGAGTGACCCATCTGAATAGACTCATAGATTGGTGCCACCACACAAACACCAAATTATGGACAAGACTTGAGCAGGCACAAAGTGAGATCCCCTTACACAGGGCTCCGTGGTGTCACGCCTCCCTCCCAACAGAAATCACACGCCACCCGCTAATAGGTAACACATCACGGGTTTGCTCACAATTGATACATACCACCCCCCATTTCTCACATAACTCACCACTCAGACCCATACTAGGCAATCCCCAGTTCCAACCAGGACTACAAGATAGGGAATTCCTGAAACTGAGAGAAGAGGGTTTGCACCAAGCATCACACTTTGGCACCTCGGGGAAGTGGAAAACACTATCGGAACTCACTGACCCAGAAGGACAGTTCCGCTTAGATTTTCTCAGAGCTTTACAACTACACCACTTTTTAAATACCCTCCCACCACCACAGGAAAGTAATCAAACCCTCACAACCATGGAAGTGCTTTGCTCAGAGACAGGAGATCTGCCACACGTTCTCTCACTTACATACAAACTACTGATTACACCATCGGGGGATCACAAGGCCCACAGTATTACCAGATGGGAAAAAGAACTAAATTGCACCTTCACAACCAATAAAAGACAACAAATTTTAATTTTCACTCACAAGTCTTCTATTTGCTCCAAAATCCAGGAAACAAATTACAAAATTCTCACACATTGGTACAGAACACCTACAATACTTAAATCAATCTTCCCCTCCACGACAGACATTTGCTGGAGATGCCAGGAAGAAAGGGGAACACTCATCCATATTTTCTGGTCCTGCTCTCGGATTCAGATCTTCTGGAGAGAAGTACGCCAAATAATCCAAAAATTCACTGACCGAGTAATACCTGAGGACCCAGCTTACTTCCTTTTGCACGCCACAGATATACCCGCCCGATCCTATAAGAAATCAATTATAAGGCATCTACTGGATGCAGCGAAAGCATGTATTCCTGCATTCTGGAAATCCACTCAAACACCACCCATAGCCTTTTGGCTTCAAAAAGTTGAAGAAATAAACCAGATGGAGGATTTAATCCTCACCAGCCTAAACAGGCAAGAGAAATATTCCAAAACCTGGCAACTCTGGAACACTTTCACATATTCGGAAGAGGGAAAAACTCTTTTTGGCGAATGATTTCGTTTCACGCCAGATGGTTAGAGACGGAGATCCACTGACACCAACCTAACTCCATCTCTGTGGGCTGTCACCCTGATTCCCCCCCCTCACCCCCTCCCCTCCCTCCTACCTCACTCACCTACTTCTACTCTGACTTCTCTCAGCTGATATTCCTCCTTTTCTATCTTTCTATAATATAAAAAAGACGGAGAACCGTTCACGAAAGGAATATTATTTCTAGAAATACCCTTATTCTAAAACAAGGTATACAACTAGATAGAGACTAAAGACAAACAGCTCCCATACCTATGATTTCTGAACATAATATATAAGTTACTCACACTAATACTCTGTTACATATCATATGAGGTTTATTGTAAGATTGAACAGCTGACTTTGCTCAACTCCCTTGTTTTACATAACTGTATGTGAATAACTGCTGTCAATGTTGTTAATACAGATATACCATGTAATGCACATCCCGGTGAACCGGTTTTCTGACACAAATAAATAATTTTGAAAAAAAAAAAAATACAACCCAGCAAACAAACAGCAAACAAACAGCAAACAAACAGCAAGACTTGTACACTCTAATGCCCCGTACACACGGTCGGATTTTCCGATGGACAATGTCCGATCGGAGCGTGTTGTCGGAAATTCCGACCGTGTGTGGGTGCCATCGGACATTTTTCATCGGATTTTCCGACACACAAAGTTGGACAGCAGGAGATAAAATTTTCCGACAACAAAATCCGATCGCGTCAATTCCGACCGTGTGTGGCCTGTTCCGACGCACAAAGTGCCACGCATGCTCAGAAGAAATTCCGACACGGGACAGCTCGTTCTGGTAAACTTAGCGTTCGCAATGGATACAGCACTTTCGTCACGCTGCAATGTAAAAAATGGTTTAATACAGCGCACTCTCTTCTTCTTTATAATGTGACAAGAATGAAGTAGTTTTGCTGCTCATATTCACACACACTTCTCACAAAGTTTTATTTGTGTTTTTTTAGTGGGATTCCCTGAATATATTGTTATTAGTTGTCACATCTGACAGTTTTATATTTTTTATGTTTTTTTTTTTTTTGATTTTAAGCCTTTTTTTTTCTTTAATGTTTGGATTTTTTCCAAGGCTGATCTTTGTTCGATGTTATTTTTATTTTTACTCCAGAATATATTTGTGTGTGTTTTGTGTGTCAAGTTACCCCAACACCATTGATATCTTTTATTATTTAATCTCAAGGAGATTGTTTGTTGTTGGTGACCCTTGTTCATTTCACATTGTATATTAGAAATGTACCTGAATCCTCACAAACCAACTGTCATTTTTGAAGTAAAACACATAGGAGAGTATAATTCAAAACAAAAATCCTTTATTAAGGGATCAGAACCAAACAAAGAGGAAGGCAACACTGGATCAACAGCGGAAATTAGTGAAGCCTGGGACCCCCACGGCAGACATCAATTCTTAAACATCAAAATTGGTGGCCTGAGGAGTCCATATCTAAGGGAGGGCAGTCTGGTCCGGGATTCACAGAGACTCGGATAGCAGCAGATGACATCTGTGTCCGCAGGCTGTGGTACCACAAGAGGCTGCATCTTTTGGCCGACCAGACTGGATCCAGGGCAATCACTCTCTGGTCTTCCTTTCACACTTCCTTCCGGGCTGTGGCTGTGCAGTTGGAGATGTGGCAGGAGGAGGAGTAGGACCTGGAGGAGGAGGAGGAGGACTGGGAGGACCTGGAGGAGGACTGGGAGGACCTGGAGGAAAGGGAGGAGGAGGAGGAGGACCTGCAAGAGGAGGAGGAGGACCATCCCAAAGCTGTGTGTGAGGTGTAATTTGGCCCCTCACACCTTTCTCCAGAGCCTCTGATATGAGGGCCTGACACATGGCTTTTTGGCCCTCCTCCATCCTCTGCATTTTATAGGCAATGAATGCAGCAATGTTCTCCTGCCTGGTGTGGGGTGCTCCCAGGACCTCTGTAGCCCTCCAAAAGAATCTGATAGCCGCCTCCTCTAGGGCACTCGTCCTACTGCCACTTTCTGTTTTCAGGGGGGGTGGAGGGACCTTGATATCAGCCAGCCGGCTCGGCCCGGCCACCTCCTGGCTGAGACTTCCCTGTGTATGAAAAAGGGACATGGTTTTAGTTTTTGCATCATCAATCACAATCCTAAATTAGTACTCCCAACTAACATCTAGGTAACATCATTGATTGGACAAGCAGAAATATTTAGAGGAATGCTATACCTGGCTCAATCTGGGCTCCTCCACATATGGCCTGGAAGGCCCAGGTTGGGCGTCAGAAGCCTCAGCCCGGGGGGAAGGAAGCGTGGAAGGAAGACTGGAGAGGGATGGCCTGGGTTCAGTCTGGCCTGCCAGAAAGTGCAGCCTGTCGTAGTACAACATCCTGGGGACATAGATGTCATCTGCTGCTCCGGATCTCTGTGAATCCAGGACTTTCTTGCGCTCCCTTAGATATGTGCTCCTCAGGCCACCAATGAAAATCTTTAAATAAGTGATGTCTGCCGTGGGGATCACCTGCTTCACAATTTCACACAATTGCTCCAGTGCTGCCTTCCTCTTTGCTTGGTTCTTGAAATGGGGGTGGGTAATCTCCCACAGACAGGGCAGCTCACTTAGCATATCAATGAATAGTGACATGAAGTCAGTATCTCTCATTAAGATATCCATGTTCACTGCAAGACACAACACAAGACAAAGCCTAATGTCAGACCAAACTCTCCTAATCTTGTTACAATATAGGCCTCAATCTAGAAGCAGTATAGGCCCAAGTTTGTCTCTTACCTTCGTTCTTACGATCGGCGCGTCCAATGCTCCTTCCTCCGCTCACAGATCGTACGTAATACGCACGCGTGTTACGCTTTATACACACTGCGCATGCGTGTAACTCCGCCCGCCCCTGACGTTCTTTCTAGTCTATTCCCCGCCCCTTTTCGTTCGGCGCAGTGGGGGAAAAGCATGATGGCGGAGTTACAACAGGTGCGTGATAATTCTAACAATGAGGAGGAGGAGGAGGAAAGCCCGGATCCAGGCACGTCCCGATCCAGAAGGAGACGTTTTAAGGCCACAAATATGTCGTTTGGGGAGATGTTGGAGATGGTAGACATCATGAAGAAGTCCGACTATGACGGAAAATATGGGCCTTACCCCCACCCCAACATCAGAAAGGCCAAAATCATTGGTAAAGTGGTCCGGAGTCTGGAGAGGAATTTCGGGGTACGAAGATCTAAAGATCAGCTCAGGAAGCGGTGGTCGGACCTGAAGTTGAGAGAGCCAGAGCAGTACCGAAAGATCCGGAGAGTGCTGCAAAAAAGTAAGTAGTTGTGCTGTGTTCATATTCTTTCTGTCTTTATTCCGTTCGTTCTGCTCCATATGCTTTTAGTAATTGTAACGTTTAAAAAGGTCAACTTTAATGTTCATGGGCCCATTACTCGTTCGAATCAAACATTTTTCTTTCGGCCTCTAGAACACCATTGTTTAGGCCATATGCATTTTCCCACATTTTTTTTTGGGCCTACTTGGATGCCAAATATTTGTTTGTGTAGATGGGTTTGTTACTAGAATGAAATGCCAACTAGATTGTGTGTAAGGAGAGGACACTGAGCAGCTGTTTTCACATCTGGACACTGGAGCACTAGTGTGGGACACAAGAACACCATTTTTATTAGGGGGGGCACACAGGTGCTCCAGTGTATACTATAGGGGGGGCTACATCTGTGAAGCTTGTACCAAACAGGTAAAGTATTGCAGCTTGACAAAGGGCAATAAAAAATATACATCTTGGAACTCGGCTAAAATAGACAATTGTACCCCACTTTCAAGCAATGTTTCCTATTTCTAGTTCTGTCATCAAATATCTGTGTGCTAATTATACCATTTTTGTTTTACATAGGGGAGAAAAGACTCGGACACCCCTCATCCCAGGAGACCAGAGACCCCCCCCCCCCTCTGGAAGAAGGGGAAATACCAACCCAAGAAGCTGAGCAGGAGGAAGAAGAAGATGTGGTGGAGATTGGCACCACAACAGGTGAGTGTCTGCAACCACAGGCTCAGGTAAAAGAGATGGATGTTGGCAGATTTTTGAGACCTGTTTTTTATTGTTCTTTATCTCTTTTTAGGTGATCGGGATCCAGAAAGCTTTACTTCTGAAAGTGCCCAGATACTGATCGGGGAGATCATGGGGTGTAATCTCCAATTGCAAAACATCCAGCAACAAATCAGTGATGTTATTAAAAAAAATAATAACATCATTGATGTTTTGGGGCGAATTTAAACCCCACAAAATCACCTGTTTTATCTTACGAAAATGTTTACAATGTTTAGAAAAGCCAAATTTGGAGGATGCACACAGTGTGCCAACATGTGCTATCTGCCATCACGGGAGATCAATGGACGCGTTTTGGGGGTGCAACCCCTTACTCAATTATAAAGTAGCGTTGAGGAAGGGCTTGCTCCCCCAAAACACGTCCCTTGATCCCCCCTGATGGCAGATAGCACATGTTGACATTCGTAAATTGGTGTGCATCTTCCAAATTTGGCTTTTCCAGGGGTGATTTCCCCCCATCTGAACGCTATATCAAACCCAGTTCCTAAATACTGATATACCCTTCAGGTTTTACCATATGTGAACTTTGTAAGTTCAAGTTTTTTGGCTTTCTTGTTGGTTTTACACAGGCCTGTTTTATCTGAAATGGATATTTCGATTTTTGATAATGCCCCCCCCAAAAATTGTTATACAACAAACATGTTGTTTTGTTTTAAAAACCTTTGGTAAATGCACATGTGATTGTGCAGGTATAAAAAAGTGCCTTACTCAAGAATGTGTGGATTATTGTCTCAACACTACAACACTTTTGGGGTGATGTAATAGCTGTTTTATGCAAAAATGGGGGTTATTTCCTAAGGGCAAATACACTTTGCACTACAAGTGCAGGTTCAGTGCAGTTGCAAGTGCACTTGTAGTGAAATGTGTTTTTGCATTTAGGAAGTACCAGCCAACACTATTCTTTATAAGGTTACCCAATCACGACATTTTCTGCACTCAACACATTTCTGTCAGGGTCAGCTCAAACAAACACAAGCAGTAAATGTCCACCAAGAATTGCTTTTGGTTGTTTTTTATTTGAAAAAGGTGTCACAGATTGTCTGGCATATTGATAGCCCCCCTACCCGCAAAGAACTCCAGGTATCGTAACCGGACATCACGGGCACTCAGGGAGGGCAAGCCAGGACGGCCGCTTTCAAGCGCCGTCATTGTTGATGTATTTGGTATTCCGGCCTCAGGCCCAACTGAGCCAGCACAGTTGGCTGAATGTTTTCTTAAAAAATTATGGAGAACACAGCACGCCAGTATAATATGGTTCAGTTTATACTCCGCCATATGGATGGGTGTCAGAAATAGTCGGAACCGGCTGGCCAGGATTCCAAATGTGTTCTCCACCACTCTTCGGGCTCTGGCCAGCCGGTAATTAAAAACCCTCTGTTCGGGGGTGAGGGTCCTCATCGGGAATGGCCGCATCAGGTGGTCCCCCAGCGCAAACGCTTCATCAGCAACGAACACAAATGGGAGACCTTCAACATTGTCCTCTGGAGGTGGCAAGTCCAAGCTGCCATTCTGGAGACGCCTGTAGAACTCCGTCTGGGCGATCACTCCACCATCGGACATCCGGCCATTCTTCCCCACGTCCACATACAAGAAGTCGTAATTAGCCGACACCACCGCCAACATCACTATACTATTAAACCCCTTTTAATTATAATAGTACGACCCCGAGTTGGGTGGTGGGACGATGTGGACGTGTTTCCCATCAATTGCCCCTCCGCAGTTAGGAAAGTCCCACCGCTGGGCAAAGTGGGAGGCCACAGTCTGCCATTCCTGTGGCGTGGAAGGAAACTGTTGAGGAAAAAACAATAAACATTACTATTTTTTCACAGAAACATGGCAAGCAGATTAGACACAAACATTGTGGGTCAACCTCCAGATAGCATTTATTAAGGGGAAGTTTACAACAACAAAGTATAAGGTACACCTATCATATTCCCCCCCCCCCCCCCTCTCATGGGCCATTTCTAACATTATAGGGGGGGGGGAACTCTTGGACAGGTAACCCTCTTCACTTCATTGAGAGATGAATGCCTAAATACAGGGTATTACTTGGAACAGCCCCTCCTTAGTTACACTATTGGCAGCCCACTGGACAGGTAAGAAGTGTCATAATACAAAGATATAAATACACACTGTACACATTTGAGCACATTTGGACATTCTGCTATTACCTATCAAGATCATAATAGGATACAAGAACTTTAAACAGTACCATTGGAAAGTATACAGGCAGGCCCTTGCACTACATGCTTTGGGGAATTCATCCATAAATCTGAGCACTAAAGAGGTGGGTATAGTGTGTATGGGTTTGGCAAAGTCAGCAGATAGATGATTGAGGATAGAGAATTGGGATCAGCTGACTTAGCAGTTGGGGGAGGGAGGGTTACAAAAAATTTGGGGACACCACAAAAAAAAGCCTCTGGCCCTCTGCCTGAATTTAAATCAAAAATAACATTTCCAAACATTTTAGGGGGTGTTTGGGGTAAAGCACTACTATGGAGCAGATAAAATACATTGTTAAGTGACTACATGAGGTGAATATAGGCCAGGAGACACCATGCTGGGGAGGTTATTGAAGGGCAAATATGTATGAAGGACCTAAAATAATAATTATATAAAAATTCAGCATGCATGAGAACAAAGGGGACATTCACATCATATTACAATCATGGTAATTAGGGAATGAGGAAAGAAATACAATATATTATCAAACATTCAATACAATAAAATGTGATATAAAAGGATAAAAATCTTACCTTCATATACTCCTTCTGCAGGACCTGTACGATGGCAGAACAGGTCTCTGGGATAATGATCCCCAGAGCCTGGGGGGAGATGCCTGTCGAGAACTTGAGGTCCTGCAGACTTCTCCCTGTGGCCAAATACCGCAGGGTAGCGACCAACCTCTGCTCCGGAGTGATGGCTTGCCTCATGCAGGTATCCTGCCTGCTAATATAGGGGGTCAGCGAAGCCAACAAACGGTGAAACACGGGGTCCGTCATCCTGAGAAAGTTCCTGAAATCATCAGGATTATTCTCACGGATCTCACGGAGCAAAGGCATGTGACAGAACTGGTCACGCTGAAGCAACCAATTCTTGGTCCATGAACTCCTCCCCACCCTGTTCATGGACTGGACTTGTGTCAAGGTCAGGACCCCAACACCAAGCCCCCGCACAGCACGAACTCTACGAGGAGTACGCATACGAAACATGGCTAGAAAACGGTCGGCTGCTCAGAACGAAGTAACAGAACGCACTGAAGAACAGCAAGGCCTGTGAAGAGCGACCTGAAAAACAGCAACAAGCAGGCAAGATCACACAGAAAACTCCGATACGAACTGACTGCACGCACTGAAGAGCAGATACAAACCCACAAGCACAAACTGAACATCAGAAAACGATCTGAAAGCCACGAGTCTGAAAAAGCGCGAATCGTCTCTCACCAAACTTTTACTAACACGAGATTAGCAAAAGGAGCCCAAAGGGTGCCGCGCTTGGTTCGGAACCGGCCTTTTCTAGTCTCGTCGTACGTGGTGTACGTCACCGCGTTCTTGGCGATCGGAAATTCCGACAACTTTGTGCAACCGTGTGTAGGCAAAACAAGTTTGAGCCAACATCCGTCGGAAAAAATCCTAGGATTTTGTTGTCGGAATGTCCGAACAAAGTCCGACCGTGTGTACGGGGCATAACTCTGGTTTTTAACTCCCACTTATCAGCTCCACTTACACCGAGTTCCACAGCCTCAGACTGAGCACCAGACTTTGAGTGGTTATACCAGAATGATGCCTGCAGGTTTAGGTATCATCTTGGTATCATTCTTTTCAGCCAGCAGTTGGCTTTCATGTAAAAGCAATCCTAGCAGCTAATTAGCCTCTAGACTGCTTTTACAAGCAGTGGGAGGGAATGTCCTCCCCCCCCACCGTCTTCCATGCTCTCCTGTCCCAACAGGGAACCTGAGAATGCAGCTGGTGATTCGGCCAGCTGACCATAGAGATGATCAGAGACCAGAATGGCTCCAATCATCTCTATGGCCTAAGAAACCGGAAGCTACGAGCATTTCATGACTTAGATTTCGCCAGATGTAAACAGCGCCATTGGGAAAGCATTTTATCACACTAATCTTGGTGTGGTCAGATGCTTTGAGGGCAGAGGAGAGATCTAGGGTCTAATAGACCCCATTTTTTTCAAAAAAGAGTACCGGTCACTACCTATTGCTATCATAGGGGATATTTACATTCCCTGACATAACAATAAAAATGATAATAATGGTATCCATGTACTCAGCCTAAGATCATCTTTTTTATTTCATCAAACATTTGAGCAATATACAGTGGGGCAAAAAAGTATTTGGTCAGCCACCAATTGTGCAAGTTCTCCCACTTAAAAAGATGAGAGAGGCCTGTAATTGTCATCATAGGTATACCTCAACTATGAGAGACAAAATGTGGAAACAAATCCAGACAATAACATTGTCTGATTTTTGAAAGAATTTATTTGATAATTATGGTGGAAAATAAGTATTTGATCACCTACAAACAAGCAAGATTTCTGGCTCTCACAGACCTGTATCTTCTTCTTTAAGAGGCTCCTCTGTCCTCCACACATTACCTGTATTAATGGCACCCGTTTGAACTTGTTATCAGTATAAAAGACACCTGTCCACAACCTCAAACTGTCACACTCCAAACTCCACTATGGTGAAGACCAAAGAGCTGTTGAAGGATACCAGAAACAAAATTGTAGACCTGCACCAGGCTGTGAAGACTGAATCTGCAATAGGCAAGCAGCTTGGTGTGAAGAAATCAACTGTGGGAGCAATAATTAGAAAATGGAAGACATACAAGACCACTGATAATCTCCCTCGATCTGGGGCTCCACGCAAGATCTTACCCCGTGGGGTCAAAATGATCACAAGAACGGTGAGCAAAAATCCCAGAACCACATGGGGGGCCTAGTGAATGACCTGCGGAGATCTGGGACCAACGTAACAAAGGCTACCATCAGTAACACACTACGCCGCCTGGGACTCAGATCCTGCAGTGCCAGACGTGTCCCCCTGCTTAAGCCAGTAACATGTCCGGGCCCGTCTGAGGTTTGCTAGAGAGCATTTGGATGATCCAGAAGAGGATTGGGAGAATGTCATATGGTCAGATGAAACCAAAGTAGAACTGTTTGGTAGAAACACAACTCGTCGTGTTTGGAGGATAGAGAATGCTGAGTTGCAACCAAAGAACACCATACCTACTGTGAAGCATGGGGGTGGCAACATCATGCTTTGGGGCTGTTTCTCTGCATAAGGAACAGGACGACTGATCCGTGTACATGAAAGAATGAATGGGGCCATGTATCGTGAGACTTTGAGTGCAAACCTCCTCCCATCAGCAAGGGCATTGAAGATGAAACATGGCTGTGTCTTTCAGCATGACAATGATCCCAAACACACCGCCCAGGCAACGAAGGAGTGACTTCATAAGAAGCATTTCAAGGTCCTGGAGTGGCCTAGCCAGTCTCCAGATCTCCCCATAGAAAACCTTTGGAGGGAGTTGAAAGTCTGTGTTGCCCAGCGACAGCCCCAAAACATCACTGCTCTAGAGGAGATCTGCATGGAGGAATGGACCAACATACCATCAACAGTGTGTGACAACCTTGTGAAGACTTACACAAAATGTTTGACCTCTGTCATTGCCAACAAAGGATATATAACAAAGTATTGAGATGAACTTTTGATATTGACCAAATACTTATTTTCCACCATAATTTGCAAATAAAATTCTTTCAAAACTCAGACGTGATTGTCTGGATTTGTTTCCACATTTTGTCTCTCTTAGTTGATGTAGACCTATGTTGACAATTACAGGCCTCTCTCATCTTTTTAAGTGGGAGAACTTGCACAACTGGTGGCTGACTAAATACTTTTTTTGCCCCACTGTAGTGTGTTTTAGTACATTAAAATTAAAAAAAGTGTGTTTTTTCCACAAACAATGCGTTTGAAAAATCGCTGCGCAAATACTGTGTGAAAAAAAAAAATGAAACACCCACCATTTTAATCTGTAGGGCCTTTGCTTTAAAAAAATATATAATGTTTGGGGGTTCAAAGTAATTTTCTTTAAAAAAAAACTATTTTTTCATGTAAACAAATAGTGTCAGAAAGGGCTTTGTCTTCAAGTGGTTAGAAGAGTGGGTGATGTGTGACATAAGCTTCTAAATGTTGTGCATAAAATGCCAGGACAGTTCAAACCCCCCCCCCCCAAATGACCCCATTTTGGAAAGTAGACACCCCAAGCTATTTGCTGAGAGGCATGTCGAGTCCATGGAATATTTTATATTGTGGCACAAGTTGCGGGAAAAAGACAATTTTTTTTTTTGCACAAAGTTGTCAATGATATATTGCTCAAACATGCCATGGGCATATGTGGAATTACACCCCAAAATACATTCTGTTGCTTCTCCTGAGTACGGGAATACCACACTTTTTGGGAGCCTAGCCGCGTACGGGACCCCGAAAACCAAGCAAGGCCTTCAGGCTTTCTAAGGGTGTAAATTTTTGATTTCACTCCTTACTGCCTATCACTGTTTCGGTGGCCATGGAATGCCCAGATGGCACAAACCCCCCACTTTGGAAAGTAGACGCCCCAAGCTATTTGCTGAGAGGTATGGTGAGTATTTTGCAGACCTTGCTTTTTGTCACAAAGTTTTGAAAATTGAAAAAAGAAAAAAAAATACATTTTTCTTTTCTTTCTTCATTTTCAAAAACAAATGAGAGCTGCAAAATACTCACCATGCCTCTCAGTAAATAGCTTGGGGTGTCTACTTTCCAAAATGGGATCATTTGGGGGGGGGGGGTTGTGCCATCTTGGCATTTTATGGCCTTCGAAACTGTGATAGGTAGTGAGGAGTGAAATAAAAAATTTACGCCCTTATAAATCCTGAAGGCGGTGATTGGTTTTCGGGGCCCTGTACGCAGCTAGGCTCCCAAAAAGTCCCCAAAAAGTGGTATCCACATACTCAGGAGAAGCAGCAGAATGTATTTTGGGATGTAATTTCACATATGCCCATGGAATGTTTGAGCAATATATCATTTAGTGACAACTTTGTGCAAAAAAAAAAAAAAAAACTTTGTCATTTTCCCGCAACTTGTGGCAAAATGTAAAACATTCCATGGACTCAAAATGCCTCTCAGCAAATAGCTTGGGGTGTCTACTTTCCAAAATGGGGTCACTTGGGGGGGGGGGTTTGAACTGTCCTGGCATTTTATGGCCTTTACGCAGCTAAGCTCCCAAAAAGCCCCACACATGTGGTATCCCCATACTCAGGAGAATCAGCAGAATGTATTTTGGGGTGCAATTCCACATATGCCCATGGCTTGTGTGAGCAATATATCATTTAGTGACAACTTTTTGTAAATTTTTTTTTTTTTTGTCATTATTCAATTACTTGGGACAAAAAAAAATAATATTCAATGGGCTCAACATGAATCTTAGCAATTTCCTTGGGGTGTCTACTTTCCAAAATGGGGTCATTTGGAGGGGTTTTGTACTGCCCTGCCATTTTAGCACCTCAAGAAATGAGATAGGCCATCATAAACTAAAAGTTGTGTAAATTCCAGAAAAAGTACCCTAGTTTGTAGACGCTATAACTTTTGCGCAAACCAATAAATATACGCTCATTGACATTTTTTTTTACCAAAGACATGTGGCTGAATACATTTATGACTAAAATTAAGTTTATTGGATTTTTTTATAACAAAAAGTAGAAAATATCCTTTTTTTCAAAATTTTCGGTCTTTTTCCAATTATAGCGCAAAAAATAAAAACCGCAGAGGTGATCAAATACCATCAAAAGAAAGCTCTATTTGTGAGAACAAAAGGACACAAATTTCATTTAGGTACAGCATTGCATGACCGCGCAATTAGCAGTTAAAGCGACGCAGTGCCAAATTGTAAAAAGTGCTTTGGTCAGGAAGGGGGTAAATCCTTCCGGGGCTGAAGTGGTTAAAGTTCATTTCTAAATGTTAGGAATGTGTGAATGCTTAAAAACTCCATAGCCTGGCCACAAATACATTTAAAGAGATAGCCATTTCAGTGTTTCCACTGTGAAAATTGAGGATGAATTGCCTTACAGTGCCTGCAGGTACAAAGGTCAGTGAGGGCTTGTTTTAAAGCTTTTTAACTGCTTGTTATAATTATGGCAATACTTGATTGTCCATAGACTGACCACAGATTCACTATAACACTTTCATTGTCTGTCAACACTGGTCTATGTCAAAGTTTGGCACTGTATCAAAATGTACTGTATATTCCTACATACCCTGCATTTCTGTCCACAGCAATTTCTATACATTTTATATTGGTTTTCCAAAGTCCATCAGTGATTGAACAAAACCTTTGAACAGGTCATCCCTCCTCTACTCACCTCTGTTAGCAATCATCTTGACAAGCTGACAGGGAGTGGGTGGCTAAGCTGACTTCTTTTGCATTTTTAAAAAGGCACTTTCATTCAAGGGGAAGTAATTTTTTTGCCTTAAATGACCTAAAGAAGAAAAAAAGGAATACTGGTTACACTATTTAAGAAACAGTGATGCTTAGTAAAGATATATTGTACCATCTTTAATTAAAATATAGATTTAGTATATGCTCTGTATCCCAGCACTTGGCATTTTGTTACAATATTCATATCCTCACATTCATAAAACTATAATTATTGGCTTTTAAAGCATGCATGCAAATTATTTAACAGTATGTCTTTTTTTTTTAGGCTTTACAAATGAACTACTCCTCTGTCCGATTTTCACATATAAAGGACTTTAACAGCCTACATATATCTGAGTTCTACAATAGGTAGGTGCTGTAATAGTTCTCTAAGAAAACAAATTAATAAGAAACAAAAAAAATCAGCAATGGTCATGAATCAGAATCTTATTATATAAAAACCCCTTGAATGTGCTGGCATTTGTGATAACAGATGCCAGCATATCATTAGCTATAAGGGCCCATTCACACTATGTGCAGTCACCTGCATTTTTTCTCATGGATAAACACTGGTATCTAATGACAAAAGTTTTCTGTGTATCGTGTTTACACCAGAACACAGTGTTTCTCTGCATTCCATATGTTTGCATAATATTACACCGCTCTGGATGGCCCTGCATACCAATGCACAGCAAGCTCAGCGCAAGGCACTGCTGTGCAGTGCCACTTTGTGCACTTTGCAGAGTTAACTAAAAAAAAATGGATCTGTATGATGCGATAATACACCCATCACATCGCCCCCTGCTGCACAGCTCAAAACACTGGTGCTCACATGCTAACTGTTCCAGTTGTGGGCTGTGGACTAGTGTGAATGGGCCCTTAGGGATGAGCCATCTATCCATTTAGATCAGGGTTAGGCAACCTTTGAAAGGTGTAGATATACCTGAACAACATGAAAGAGATCAGAGATCACCAGGGTTTACCATATTTTTCTTTAAATTAATTTAACTTGCTAGCCCTCACAAAATAGTAAAGAAAACTTAGAAAAATATAATAAAACAACTGCAACTGTAAAAATATAAAGTAAGCCTACCTTAAAAATGGGCAGTGTCAGTCAGTAGAGCAGTGGCCAGTTTCAGTAGGGTAGTGGACGGCATGTACACAGTGTCAGGTGAGCAGTGGACTGTGTCAGTAGGGCAGAGGTTTGTGCTACTAGAGCAGTGGATGGTGTCAGTCAGTGGAAAAGTGTCATTCAGCAGAACAGTAAACCAGTAGAGTAGAGGATAGTGTCAGTAGGGCAGTGCATGGTGTCAGTAGGGCAGTGCATGGTGTCAGTAGGGCAGTGCAGACAGTCTCGTATATATATATATATATATATATATATATATATATATATATATATATATATATATATATATATTACAGTTTCGCTATATCTGACTGCAATCCATTCCTGGTCTACTGTTTCTAATATACTTCAGGCAGGCGGGTTATTCAGTTAGCTGAAGTGTATTTAACATATATATATGTGTATATATATATATATATATATATATATATATACACACAGACAGTCTACAGTCTTGTGTATGTATGTATATATATATATATATATATATATATATATATATATATATAATATTATTATTATTATACAGGATCTATATAGCGCCAACAGTTTACGCAGCGCTTTACAACATTAGGGAGGACAGTACAAGTACAATACAATTCAATACAGGAGGAATCAGAGGGCCCTGCTCGTTAGAGCTTACAATCTAGGAGGGAGGGTCAAGTTATACAAAAGGGTAATAGCTGTGGGGGATGAGCTAATGGAGAAAATAGTGCAGTTGTTAGATGGAGGCAGGATAGGCTTCTCTGAAGAGGAAAGTTTTCAGGGATCGCCTAAAAGTGGATAAATTTGGGGACAGTCTGACAGATTGGGGTAGGGAATTCCAGAGGATGGGCGAGGCTCGGGAGAAGTCCTGGAGGCGGATATGGGAGGAGGTGATGAGGGAGCTAGAGAGCAGGAGGTCCTGGGAGGAACGAAGAGGGCAATTAGGTTGGTAGTTTGATACTAGGCTAGTAATGTAGCTGGGGGCAGAGTTGTGGATGGCTTTGTATTGTTAGTATTTTGAATTTAAATATATATATATATATGAATTTGATATATATATATATATATATATATATATATATATATCCACTGTATCCAGTTTAGCTAGATCTGCCTGCAGGCCGTTCCTGGTGTACTTTTTTTAATATACTTCAGGCGGTGTACACAGTACACAGTACTGTGCACCCATAGTGCAGTTGCTACTGCTTTTCTGGTGGTGTACACAGTACACCCATAGTTGTTATTACACTTCTGTTGGTGTACACAGTACCGTGCACCCCTAGTGCAGTTGCTACTACTTTTCTGGTGGTGTACACAATACAGTATACCCATAGTTGTTATTACACTTCTGTTGGTGTACACAGTATCGTGCACCCCTAGTGCAGTTGCTACTACTTTTCTGGTGGTGTACACAATACAGTACACCCATAGTTATTACACTTCTGTTGGTGCACGGTACATAGTACCATGCACCCCTAGTGCAGTTGCTACTACTTTTCTGGTGGTGTACACAGTACACAATACATACAGTGCACCCATAGTTGCTATTAGACTTCTGGTGGTGTACACAATACCGTTCACCCCTAGTGCAGTTGCTACTTCTTTTCTGGTGGTGTACATAATACAGTACACCCATAGTTGTTATTACACTTCTGTTAGTGTACACTGTACCGTGCACCCCTAGTGCAGTTCCTACTACTTTTCTGGTGGTGTACACAGTACACAATACATACATTACACCCAAAGTTATTACACTTTTGTTGGTGTACACAGTACTGTGCACCCCTAGTGCAGTTGCTACTACTTTTCTGGTGGTGTACACAGTACACAATACATACAGTGCACCCATAGTTGTTAAACTTCTGTTGGTGTACACAGTACCGTGCACCCCTAGTGCAGTTGCTACTACTTTCCTGGTGGTGTACACAGTACACAATACAATGTAGTGTGGTTTTGCTAAACAAAATTTATAGCCTGTCCAGGAGGCCACAAAGGAGAGGCAGATGCTCACAGGCCACTAAAAGAGGGCAAGCAGGCTCTGTGTCTACAGTCGACAGTGCTGGTCATGGACACGTTGCATCCTCAGCACATGGCTGTGGGGCACACTTGTCCTTTTTTTCTGCAGCTTGCCGTGTTATTTAGCCACAACATGCAGAAGAGTTGGTGGAATGGATAACAAAGCCATCCTAATCCTCCTCATCCTCTGTCACCCAGGCTCAAAGTAGTTTGCCTACCAATGCAGCTGCCAAAGCGGCCTATTCCATCGGCTCTATGTCAACAATCACTCCTTCCCTAGCCCCACCATCATGCACGGAGGAGTCCCCCAAACTATTTGACTACAGTGTCAGGTACATGCTGCAGGAGGATGCGCAGCGATTTGAAGGCTCTGATGATGGTACCCAGTTTGAGGAAGGGAGCAATGTGAACCTAGAGAGAGGGGGTGCCCAAGAAGGTCAAGAAACTGGCAGTTATGTTCCCCGAGCTGCAGCATACTGCCTAGTTTGCTCCAGTGACGAGGAGGGAGGGGATGATGAGGTCACTGACTCTACTTGGGTGCCTGATAGAAGAGAGGAGGAGGAGGCACATCTCCAACGAGGCAAGATTCCCTCCAGGGGGCAGCTTAAGGGCAGCCACCCTATTGCATCACACTGCAGAGCTAAGCAGGTGCAGGGCATTGCTGACTCCCCATATATTTTGAAAAAGTTCTTTGGTGTGGGCCTTTTTTTACATGTGTGCAGCAGATTGCACCATTGCTGTTTGCAACATATGTCTGAAGCGTATCAAGCGTGGTAGCAGCCGCTTGGGCACCACATGCTTGACCAGAAATATGACGACCTCCCATGCAGTCTGTTGGCAACAAGACTTAAAAGACCCAGATCAAAGAACAAGGAGGACCTCTCCTTGCTCCTCATCAGCTGGGATCTCCAACCCAACTGTACTTCCAGTCCTCTCAGAAACCTGCACTGAGAGGAATGAAGGTATAGAAATAGGTGTCCCAAGTACTTGCGGCTAAATCTGATAGCTGCACACCAACATTCAATTTTAGCAGGCAAATTTCCCTACCCCAGTTGCTAAACCGTCGAAAGAAATTCAGTCCCAGCCATCCACATGCTCAGCATCTGAATTCTAGCTTGGCCAAATTGCTAGCACTGCAACTACTGCCTTTTCAGCTGGTAGACTCTGCCTCTTTCGTGAATTTGTGGAATGTGCGGTACCTCAGTGGCAGGTTCCCAAACGCCATTTCTTTTCTCGGAAGGCCATTACGGCTCTCTACCAGCATGTGGAAGGCAATGTCTTGGCCTTGTTGGACAGGGCGGTCAGCAGTAAGGTGCATATTACTGCCGACTCATGGTCCAGCAGGCATGGACAGAGATGTTACCTTTCTTTCAGGGTGCACTGGGTAACTCTGCTGGCAGCTGGGAAGGATGTAGGACAGGGTTCAGTATTGTTGGAGCTTGTTCCGCCACCATGCCTCCAAAATGCTAGTGGTGATTCTGCCACAGCTCTCTCCTCCACCCTCTCCTCTTCTTCTACCTCTATGGCCTCTTCCTCTGCAGATTACTCCTCTGAACCAACGGTTCTCCGTAGGCATTCAAGGGGCTATGGAAGCACTCAGGCAAAAAGATGCCATGCGGTGCTTGAGTTGGTCTGCTTAGGGGACAGGAGCCACACTGCTGCAGAGATTCTGTCAGCTCTGCAGGGAAAGGCTCAGAGGTGGTTGACGCCACACCAGCTTCAGCCTGGAATGGTTGTATGCAACAATGGCAACAACCTCCTCTCCGCCCTCCGACAGGAACACTTACTTGACCCATGTTCCCTGTTTGGCTCACCTCCTGAATTTGGTGGTGCAGTGGTTCTTGAGCAGGTACCTTGGCTTACAGGATCTCCTGAGGCAGGCCAGGAAAGTCTGTGGTCATTTCCACCGGTCATATAATGCCAGTGCTCGGCTGACTGACATTCAAAGAGAATGCAACCTGCCCAAGCACCGCCTCATTTGTGACATGCCCACCAGGTGGAACTCAATGTTGGCAATGCTGCAGTGGCTGCACACGCAGCAGAGGGCCATCAATGAGTAGCTGTGTGAGTATGGCATCAGGACAGGGACAGGGGAGCTTGGCTTTTTTTCGCCACGCCGGTGGCTACTGATAAAGGATGCATGCACTGTCCTGTCACCATTTGAGGAGGCCAAGAAGATGGTGAGCAGTGACAGTGCATGCATCAGTGATACTGTCCCTCTTGTCTTCTTGTTGGAGCACACGCTTCATGGAATAATGGACAGGGCATTTGAGTCAGAACAGCGGGAGGAAGAGGGGGACTACCTTACATCTCAAGGCCCCCTTTATCCAGATACTAGTATTCCTGCAGGACCGCCGATCACACAGGAAGAAGAGGAGGAGGATTATGTAAGCATGGAGGTAGAGGATAACACTCAGCATCAGTAGCAGTCTTCAAAGGATCATTTGCAGTCCCCAGAAACCCATGGAGTTGTACGTGGCTGGGAGGAGGTGGTTGAGGATCATGTGATCCTTAGTGACCCAGAGGACTCGGGATCGAATGCCTCTGCAAACTTATGCTGCATGGCCTCCCGGATCCTGCAGAGCCTGTGAACGGACCCTAGGATTCGTGGTATCAAGGAGAGGGCTCATTATTGACTGACAACCCTTCTTGATCCACGTTACAAGGGTAAGGTTGCAGAACTTATCCAGCCTTTGCAGAGGGAGTAGAGGATGAAACATCTTCGGGAGGCCTCGCAGAAAGGTTTGTGCAATGCGTTTCCAGAGCCTGGGAGGTTACAATTTTCTGGTGCTGGACAACGTGTTGCTGAGGCTTCGTTCAGTCACAGAAAGAGCAGTGGAGAAGGTGGCCGGCTGACCGATGCCTTCAGACAATTCTTCAGTCCATCGCCAGCGTCTGAATTACATGGTGCAGGAATATCTAGGGGCAAGATCAGACTTGGAAACCTTTCCACCAGAACATCCACTGGGTTACAGGGTCTTGAGGATGGACCACTGGCCAGAGCTTGCTCCATATGCAATTGAGCTACTGGCCTGTCCTGCATCCAGCGTTCTTTCGGAACGCACATTCAATGCTGCTGGAGGCTTTGTAACCGATCACAGAGTGTGCCTATCCACAGACTCTGTTGATTGGCTCACATTCAAAAAAATGAATCAGTCTTGGATCACCAGCTACCAAGCACCTGATGCTGATGTAACCAATTGATTTTTCTATGGATGTGGGATCCCTTGAAGACTGCATATGCTGAGTGACTATCCTGTTATGCTGAGTGACTATCCTATTCCTCCTCAATCTTCATGATGATAGCTTCTAGGAATATTTTTGGTTCAGGGCATCACCACCACTGCCTAAGGCCCAATTCTTCTGCCCCTGTTTAACAGGGGCGTGTAATTACAATTTTTGATCTAATATTTCACAGTAGGACCTGTTCCTACGCTCAACAAAAGTATCTGTGAGGCTTTACAGTGTTGTGCCACCTCCACCACCGCCTAAGGCCCAATTTCTCTGCCCCTGTTTAACAGGGGCACGTAATTACAATTCTTGATATAATATTTCACAGCAGGGCCTGTTCCAGCGCCCATCAATAATAACTGTGAGTGTTTTGGTACCACCAACACCTAAAGCCCAATTTTCCGCAGAGTGTATAGAGCAGGACGAATAGTATATACAGGCGGTCCCCTATTTTCAAACATCGGACTTACAAACGACTCCTACTTAGAAACGGAGGGAGACAACAGGAAGTGAGAGGAAATCTACCCCTAGGAAGGAAAATTCTCTCCTGTAAGAGTTAATATGGGAAAAAGGTGTCTCCACTGTTGCTCTATCACCAATCCTTGTTTCCCTAATAACCCAAAATTTTCTAAATCCAATTGTCATTGGGACAGAAAGTGTGGTGAAATCTTCTGAACAGGGGCACAGACAGCAAAACAAATGTTACAGGGGTGATGATAACCCTTCTCTATGTTATCCAAAAAAATTAAAAATAGATTTTTTGGCTGGAGCTACACTTACAAAATGTACCTGTTCCAAATTGCAAACAGATTGAACTTAAGAACAAACCTACAGTCCCTATCTTGTTTGTAACCCAGAGACCGCCTGTATGCTGCTGCTGTTCAGAGTATAAAGGTCCTGGGGGCCCCACGCCTTTTTTTTTTAATTTGGGTGTAGGGTTCCCCTTAATATCCATACCAGACTCAAAGGGTCTGGTAATAGGCTGGGGGGGGGGGGGGGCAACATTACATTACAGCTGCAAGCAGTTTTTAAATGACTTTTATTCCTTTAGAAATGTCATTTTGCTGCAGGGACTGTTCTAAACATGGGAAAAATGCGCCACTTTACAGGCATACTATAGTCACCCCCCCCCAGGCACGATATTTAAAGGAATATTTCATTTTTAGTGTTTCACTTTAAGCATTATTAAAATCACTGCTCCCGAAAAAACGTCCATTTTTGAAACTTTTTTTTGCATTGATATATGTCCCCTGGGGCAGGACCCAGGTCCCCAAACACTTTTTATGACAATAAATTGCATATTAGCCTTTAGAATCAGTACTTAAATTTTTCACGTTTGAGTCCCATAGACTTTAACAGTGTGTTCGCACAAATTATTTGCCTGTTCGTGTGCTCTGCCGCGAACCGAACCGGAGGGTGTTCGGCTCATCCCTACTAGTGACTTACTGTGTTCATACAAAAAAGGAAGGGCCTGGTAAATTACATATTTACCACCCCCTCCCCTCGCTCTCCTTTCTTAAGCTTCCTGTTCATTCGCAAACTGAAGCCCAGTAAACACAGTTTACTGTGCTTCAATTATGAATGAACGCAGCGAGTGATCAGTACCAATCACTTACAGTGTTCATTCAGAAAAGGAATGGGCCGGTAAATGACATATTTACTGCTCCCTTCCTCCGTTCTCCTTCTTGAAGATCCCTTGCAGCAGCTGGTGGGAAAAGAGAGGAAGTGAGGAGAAGCTGGCAGCGCTGTGGGGAGCAGGAGAGCACACAGGGGACCGGGCAGCAGCAGGAAGGGGACAGGAGAGGCACCAGGGGAGGAATTTACTGCAACTGATCAGCTGAATGCTAGCGGGAGGGAGAAGGGAAGGAGCAGGTTTTCAGCTGCTGCTGAAGGAAAGGGTATCGATTCAAGTAAATGCCAACCCTATTCCTGTCTAGGTTCTGGGGGTCAGCAAGGAAGGGACACAATCTACCTGTCATCTGCCAAATATCAATCAGTAGATTGCGATCAATAGGTCGCCAACCCCTGATTTACATCTTTTTACAATCTGACTGAACTCATGATTAGATAATAATGATGGGTATTAGAGCAAACACCTTTAAAAACCACTTGCCGACTGGGCCATAGCCGAAAGACGGCTACAGCGCGGTCGGCTTATTCTGGGTGGACGTCCGTGGGACGTCATTCCAGAATGTTGCTCCCGCGCGCCCCCTGGGGTGCGCACCCGGGAACATCCGTGACCGCCGGGTCCCGAGGACCCGGCGCATCAAGGATCACAGTAAATAGCCGCTGATCGCGGCCGTTTACCACATGATCGTTCCGTCAAATGACGGAGCGATCACTTGTAAACAAACCGGTGTCACGTCATGAAGCCGGGTCCTCCCTCCCCTCTCTGTACCGATGGGTACAATGCGAGGAGAGAGGGGGAGAGGGGGAGAGATTGCAGCAGCGCTGTGGGCTGGATGTTTAGTGCCCAGAGTGCTGCTCAGTGTCAATAATCTGCAACACTGCAATACTCTGCCAATACTCTGCCAATACTCTGCAAAACTCTGCCAATACTCGCCAATACTCTGCCAATACTCGCCAATACTCTGCAACAAATTTGAACAGAAACAAAGAATTTTTTTTTTTTTTTTTTTTATCGAATTTTCAGTTTTTTTGATTTATAGCGCAAAAAATAAAAAACCCAGCGGTGATTAAATACCACCAAAAGAAAGCTCTATTTGTGTGAAGAAAAGGACAAAAATTTCATATGGGTACAGTGTTGCATGACTTAGTAATGTCATTCAAAGTGTGAGAGCACCGAAAGCTGAAAATTGGTCTGGTTAGGAAGGGGGTTTAAGTGCCCGGTGGTTAAATGATGCAGGGGATACGCATTTTCCATTATTACTTTTGCTGTTGCTGGCATTAAAAGAGAAGTATGGGTTTGGGGGTTATTGCAGTTTTATACTTACTTAGGTGGATGCTGCATCTGTCCCCCGGCATCTCTGCACTGAGAACCTAGCGATCGAACATCGCCGATGGCTCGTTTCTCTTGGCTCCCCAAGCAGAGAGATGCTGCCTGTCAATCAACAGCTCTCCTGATCTGCTCCTCCACACTCACTGGAGCGCTGAGCTGTGGAGGGGCAGCTCGCTGAGAGGCTGAGACTGCTATCAGTTCAGGCACCTGGCGGATCCAGACTCCCAGAGTCAGGATGACGTGGTGCCTGGACTGGCATTGGTGATGTCAGCAGAGAGCTGTTTGTTGGACTAGGATACATAAACCTCTTAGATAACGTAAAACTGAACTCTAGGCAGATATAAAAGACACAAATTAATGCAGATCTGTAATCATTACTACTTCAGTGAATGTGCCTTGAAAAAGTATTTATTCCACATTTTGTCATGTTACAACCAAAAACGTAAATGTATTTTATTAGGATTTTATGTGAAAGACCAACACAAAGTATCACATAATTGTGAAGTGGAAGGAAAATGATAAATGGTTTTCCAAATTTTTTTAGAAATAAATATGTAAAAAAATGTGGCATGGATTTGTATTTGTATTCAGCCTCTCAATGCTTTGTAGAACCACCTTTCACTGCCATTACAGCTGAAAGTCTTTTTGGCTACCAGCTTTCCGCATCTAGAGAGTGACATTTGTGCCCATTCTTCTTTGCAAAATAGCTCAAGCTCTGTCAGATTGGATGGAGAGCGTCTGTGAACAGCAATTTTCAAGTCTTGCCACAGATTCTCAATTGGATTTAGGTCTGCACTTTGACTGGGCTATTCTAACACATGAATATGTTTAGATCTAAACCATTCCATTGTAGCCCTGACTGTATGTTTTAAGGTTGTTGTCCATATGCAAAGTGAACCTCCGCCGCAGTCTCAAGTCTTTTGCAGACTCTAACAGGTTTTCTTCTAAGATTGCCCTGTATTTGGCTTCATCCATCTTCCCATCAACTCTGACAGAAAAGCATCCCCGCAACATGATGTTACCACCACCATGTTTCACGGTGTGGATGGTGTGTTCAGGGTGATGTGCCGTATTAGTTGTCCCTCACACATAGTGTTTGCTCAAATATATTTACGTTTTTGGTTGTAATATGACAAAATGTGAAAAATGTCAAGGGGTATGAATACTTTTTCAAGGCACTGTATTTTTAAATGCAAGCAGCACAAGGAGCTAATCAGTTCATGAGCTAACACAAAATAAGGGGGGGGGGGAAGCCAAGCGACAGAGATATAAGCTCATTACAGTGCTGCTACTGCTTTCACTGTTCAGTAACAGGTGGGGGAGGATCCAGAACTCCCTGGGCTCAAAATAAGTGGATGGAAGGATGCTGGCCATCAGACTGATGGCGCGTACACACGCCCAGACTTTCTGGCAGAAAAGGTCCGACTGAATCATTCCGTCGGACATTCTGATCGTGTGTGGGCTTCACCTGACTTTTTCTTTCTAAAATTCTGACGGACCTAGAAATAGAACATGTTTCAAATATTTTCCACGGAATCAGTTCCTATCGGGAAAACCGCTCGTCTGTATGCTATTCCGATGGACCAAAAATGACGCAAGGGCAGCTATTGGCTACTGGCTATTGAACTTCCTTTTTCTAGTCCCGTCCTACGTCATCGCATTCTAAACGATCGGACTTTGGTGTGATCGTGTGTAGGCAAGTCCGTTTCAGCGGAACTTCATCGGAACTCCGTCGGAAAGACCGTCGGAATCTATTCTGCCGGAAAGTCCAGTCGTGTGTACGCGACATGAGGACATCTAGCGGCAGAAATAAACTGTGGGGTAAATCTCTGGATTGAAGCTGAATATTGCAGCAAAGGCTGGGTTGGTTTGTTTTCTTGATCTAAGATATACGAACTATTCATTTTTGACCTTGTTATTTTTTATTTCATCATACATGGAAGTGCATGGAAAAAGAATTGAAAATGCATTAATTGTATGACAAAAGCAACACCAATGCAAAATAATTATTCACCCACTGATCTCTTGGGTACAAGTATTTTTCACTTTTTTTTTTTAAATTCATTTTCCACCTAAGACCCTTTAAAAACAAAGCATTTTGAATGAATGCATGGATATTCTATTTTATATTCATGGCTATAAGGTTGTTCCTGCTCCTGTTACAAACTAAAAAAAAAAAAAATCGTTCAAGCAAAGATAGGCTTGCAGCATTAAGCTTCAGATTGCATTTTCTGCTCTGTCATCTTCTCATGCAAGCATAATGACTCTATTGTCAAAGAAATACAATAGTACCAGTAAATTTGAATAGATCTAGATTTCAAAATAAGTCATATTTCTTCTATAATCTAATGCTAAATACCTAGGGCAATAAGAAATTCAAGAAAGCGCATATCCTATAATTTTTTTTCAGCTCAGTGGTATTTAGGTCCCTTAGATGAAATGCAATAGACCTGAGGCAAATCAGTTTCTTGCCAAAATATTTTCCGACATTTCAAAATGAACAAATATAAACATTATGACATCTAAAACATCTGTCTACAGTAGAGAGCGTGTCATTGACATCTGCCAAATATTTGTTAAAAATGCATATTTTTAAACATAAATCTTGGTACTCGACTTTAGAAAATAAAAGATCTTACTGTGTTATGGTGCTTTTTAAATTGGAAATTTTCTCCATTTAGCCCTTGTTCACATTGAATGCGGCTTTGAAATTGTGTGACTTCATCTAAAATCGCATAATTTCAAAGTCGCATGTCAGCGCGTCTTCAGGTGTGACTTTAAAGACATCGACAAAATTTGTGCAGAAACTGCTTTTTCAAATCGATGCGGCACCACAAAGTCGGCGTCGCATCGATTTGAACAGTGCCATTGCCACCAATAGGGTGTGACTTGTCATGTGATGTGACCTTTCAAATCATATGACAAGTCGCTCCAATGTGAACGAGGGCTCAGTTTGTTACATTCCACAGGTCAATGGCCATGTCAGTTTCTACCTGATGCCCCAGTTTACTCTCACTATTCAAAAACTGATTTCTTTATGAAAATTTCCAGCAATGAAACAGGAATGTGACCCCTAAACTGGGGCACAGTAAGTGTAAGGCATCACACACCTTAACCAACCCAATTCATGGAATTGCAGACCACACAAGCACCCCCTTAACCAAATAAAAAATGAAACCACCTGAAATAGAAAAATGAATTAAATAAAACAACAAAAGACAACCATCTTGGAAAATATTAAGCCATGAGCCATTATTGGGGTTAAAAGTTTAAACTTTCTAACCATAAACAAAAGGACTCAAGCTGAAGGTAACAGCCCATTAAAGTCTTTAACCTAGGTTGACCAGACATTCATGATTTACGGGGACAGTCCCCGGACCACATCTGTCCCCGGTTTTGTCCCCGGATTCAAGCATTCAGCAGTGTGACCATCCATCCTGCACAGCCAGAGATTGGTGGGCAAGTCGGGGACGTACGGCTCCAATGACAGTGATTGGAGCTGTCAAATCGCAGCTCTGATGTCGGGGATGGAGGGGACCGATATGCGGAGCTCTACCCCCTTTGTCACAATCCATGCAAACAGCCGGAGTTTACACATCGATGGGCAGGGAAGAAGGTGGCAGGATCAATTGTAACTACTGTTTGTGCACCGCCACCCACAGCAGTGTATAATAAACCTGATACAGGTTTATTATAGTTCAGGTTTATTATGGTGGTGCACTTACAGTAGTTACAATTGATCCCGCCCCTGTCACCTTCTTCCCCGCCCACCGATGTATAAACTCGGGCTCTTTGCAGAAGTTGCCTGACAAAGGGGCAGAGTTCCGCATATCGGCCCCTCCCATCCCCGACATCAGAGGTTAGACTTGACAGCTGCACTCACTGTCACTCTCATTGCGGCCGTACGTCCCCAGCTTGCCCATCAATCCCTGGCTGTGCGGGATGGATGGTCACACTGCTGCATGTCCATGGCTGCACTCATTTAATATCCATCTTATGCCGCCATTCTTGCCTCGGCTCCTGTATGCTGCTAATCAAGATTTTGGAAGATACAGTGAGTGTGCTATGTTTAATTGGTGTCTTTGCAGATTAACTAATTCCTGAACTTTGCACTCTGTACAATGCATTCCTGAACCTTGCACTCTGTACAACGCATTCCTGAACCTTGCACTCTGTACAATGCATTCCTGAACCTTGCACTCTGTACAACACATTCCTGAACCTTGCACTCTGTACAATGCATTCCTGAACCTTGCACTCTGTACAACGCATTCCTGAACTTTGCACTCTGTATGAAACGCATTTCTGAACTTTGCACACTGTACAATGCATTCCTGAACTTTGCACACTGTACAATGCATTCCTGAACCTTGTACTCTGTACAACGCTTTACTGAACTTGCACTCTGTACAACGCTTTACTGAACTTGCACTCTGTACAACGCATTCCTGAACTTTGCACTCTGTATGAAACGCATTCCTGAACCTGGGAGCTTAAAGTGGTTGTAAAGGCAAAAATGTTTTTACCTTAATGTATTCTCTGCATTAAGGTAAAAAAACTTCTCTATGCAACTCCCTTCTACTTACCTGAGCCAAATCTTCATCCAGCACTGTGTGCCAGAGTAGCGTCTCTCTTTCTCTCTCTCTCTGCTCTTTCCTCATAGGGCAGATTAATAGCAGTGGGAGCCATTGGCTCCTGCTGTTGTTTATCAAATCCTGTGATGAGGGAGCAGAGCGATGGGGCTGAGCCTCATTGTGTATGTCAATGGATGCAAACAGCATGGCTCGAGATCGAGCCTGCCGGTGTGCCACAGTAGGAAGCAAATTCCTGTGGTGGCACATGGAAAAGAGGAGGAGCCAGGAGCACTGGCAGGGGACCATTTTTTAAATGTCTAGGTTTACAATCAGTTTAAAAGAAAGCACAAAGAACCCTCTCTTGTGTAAACTACCAGTCCCATTAATCCATCATATAATGGCAAAGAACAAAGGAGGAAATGATTAAAGTCCAGTCTATGTGACAACTGTGGCTGCCCCCACAAATACAATGAGCAAAAAGCATATACATGAAGGGACAGGAAGTGTGTTATTGTTGTATGTGTGGCAGGTGAAAACAGAGAAGGAGGCGCCCAAGGCTTTTTCACATTGGCAACCATGCTTACCACCTCTGAAAAGTGATCCTCACCTCCTGGATGCCTCATTTTTTTTAAATCCACTTGAATGTGCTGCCCTATGTGCAACAGACATGCCAAAGAAGCTCCTGCATATTTTTGGGTGTGAAGCTTTGTGAGTTTTTTCAGTGTGTGTTTTGTGGCATTTGTAGTGTGGCAAAATGCTTGTCTGATAACTGCATAACTGGGACCCTAAGCGTGTTGCATGTTTTGCCGCGATTTTAGCTAATCCGGAATCGTGCGCACAATCATGTGACTCTGCTTGCAATTCTGCATTGCTCAGATATGAATGGGGCTTCTGGAATCCAGGTATTTTTGTGTGAATATTTATTATTTAATAACTTTAGATTAAACTAACACAGTACAACACAATGCTGCTAGTTTTGATTATTAAAACGAAACATTCTCCTAGTAGATATGGACAGAAAAAATACTGAAATTTATAGTTGTAAACATAGGAGAGTGAAAGAAATGGTAGCAATTCTGCTAGGGAGTTGTAAGAGGTAAGAGCCGACAATAAGTAATAGCCACCATCTTCCCAGCGTAATGAGAAATAAAGTCACAAATGTTCAGTCAGATGGTACATTTTAGACTGACTCAGAAAATTTCTTGGAATCGTCATGCATCACAACGCATATAAACAGCAAATGAATTTCACATCTTTTTTTGTATCATTTTAGCTGTGTGGCTGCTTTGTGCAGCTGCATTCAGAACAACAGATTCACACCATGAAGGTTGTCTTGGAGGTCACACTAAAATAAGATTTTTTTTTTTTTCCAGCAGTCTGTTTTATTTAAAGACTTTGTCTTCACAAAAACCTATTTCATTAAGATTTCTGTCTTTTCAATACTAAACCCTCTCACTAGCATAAAGCTACCTACAGACATCAAATTATGTCAGATTTGCAAGTATAAATTGACTGCCAGAATAAAGTGGTTCTAAGGGCTCAAGTTTTTTTTTTTACCTTCATGCATTCTATTCTGTGCAGCAGGTCCCCAGCCCCCCTAGAATACTTACCTGAGCCCCATGGCAACCCAGCAATGTGCACTCTCCCTCCTTATTGGCTCGGACAGCAGCGGGAGCCATTAGCTCCCACTGCTGTCAGTCACAGCCAGCGAGCCAATGAAGAGAGAGAGGGAGTGGGGCCGAGCCACTGCTCTGTGTGTGAATGGACATGCAGAGCAGAGGCTCAGGAGCGAGCCTGCTTGGGTGCCCCCATTGCAAGCTGCTTGCTCTGGGGGCACTCAGCAGGAGGAAGGGGCCAGGAGCACCTGCGGGGCTGCTATGTGCAAAACCAGTACACAGAGCAGGTAAGTATGACATGTTTGTTATTTTTTTTTTCAAATAAAAATTTCCTATACTATCACTTTAAGCCAGCCACATGGATGGAAATTGTGCCGGATCAGCAGGGACCAGCTTAATCGCTATCCATGTATGGGCAGGCTGGTTGTACAAAAGTTCTGTGCAATTCTTTGGTAAACTTGGAGAGGACTAGGAGCAAGCCTCTTACCCACTGACTATGGGCCATGGCATTTAAGGGAACACTACTCTTTGAGAGGTGTATGCCTGGGGGACCCTTGGAGTGGTCTTGATGATATCAGATTCACGTCTCCCAAAAACATACAGACTCTGGAAATCTAGGCCCAGGATCCCTGTTTAGGGTCTAGCTGCCCCATCACCAGCAATGACTGCTTTCCTTTATGAGACTCATAGCAGATGTTAATATAATCAGACTACTCTGGACATTATAAGAGCTTTGCCTCATAGCCTGTTGTAGACCTTTGCCATGAAGTCTGTAACTCCTGCAGATGTCCCGCATTTTGGGGGCGGCTCCCAATATCCTGGCTGTGGGGCTGATCATGGATGTTCCCCTGGCTCACAGCCGGGGATGATCAGTGCAGCAGGAGGAACAGCTGTATACCCCGATCTCCCTGTATAGCTGACAGACGCTTCTCCTCCTCTCCCTCCTGCAGCTGTCAGCTAAAAAGCTATACAGGGAGATCAGTGATCACAGCTGTCCCTCCTGCTGCACCGATCATCCCCGGCTGTTCTCTGTATCCTCCTCCTCCAGCCCCCCCTCGCCCCCCACAGCCGGCTTCCCATCTCACCTCTCCCACCAGCTGTGGAGATCTGTCAGGATGGAGAGCGGAGGAAGGGATCCCTCATTTACCGGCCACTTCCTTTTCTGAATTGGACACAGTGAGCGAGATTGCTGCTGTGTCCTGTGAAAACTGAGCAGAGTAACCTCTGTGGTTGATTCCGAGCATACGTGTTTGTACTTTCATAAAGAAAAAATTTGCGCTAATCAAATTGTGTAAGCAAGCAGCCAGCAAAGTTTGTTGATATCAAACATAAAATCCAATAATACATGTATTGCAGCGCTAAATTCAATAACTAAAAAACAGTCCAAGAAGGTCTGAAGAATGGGAGAAGTCCAATCACCAGATATAGTGCAGATGTGAAGGGGCACTCGTCACCACGTGGTAATGTAGTCTGCTTACCAGAAGGCTGTAAATAATAGGCATGTATAGATATTCCTCAATAACATCCAGCAAGTCCAGTTCCCTGGAACCCCTCGTCATCACAGACAGCAACCTCCGAATGGCTTCCTTCACAGATCAACAACTCCCAGTAATCACATCAGAGGTGGAAACATTTTAGGTGCTTCCAGCGCACCAAACTATAAAAGAATTAAGCGTGGGACTCCTCTCCAAACGACTTCCAAGTGACATTATCATGTGGTGACGAGTGCCCCTTCACATCTGCACTATATCTGGTGATTGGACTTCTCCCATTCTTCAGACCTTCTTGGACTGTTTTTTTAGTTATTGAATTTAGCGCCGCAATACATGTATTATTGTGTTTGTACTTTCGACTTTTGTGTGATGATTTCTGTACTGACCATCCGAAAATCAGACATTGTGTTCACATCCGACAAAAATTTTATAGCCTGCACATTCAGCTTTTGTCTGACGAAAAAGTCAAATCGGCTGTCGAAAGCACTGTACTAACGATCCAAAAATCCGCAGACAGCTCGTCTAAAGGCCCGTACACACGGTCAGAAAATCTGAAGATAAACTTTGTCCGATGAACGATCTGCCAATTTTCTGATCATTAGTATGCTGCTTTTGACAGCCGGTTAGGAATTTTTGGCAGACAAAAACTGGATGTGCAGGCTTGAAAATGTTTGTCTGATGTGACCACAACGTCCGATTTTTCTTTTCATTAGTACGGTTTTCTGACAAAAAAAAATCTGAAGAGCAAGGCTAGGCATGCTCAGAAATGAAAGAACACATACAAAACAATTCAACACATTACGTCACTTCTGGCGTTGAATTCTGTCGTCAGATAATTTTCTGATGGTGAGTACCCTCTTCACTTTCAATTTGAGACTAGCATCAAACAAAAAACTGATGAAAATTCGTCCAATAATCTGACCGTGTGTACAAGGCTTTATGAATTTTCTTCTTCGAAATTTACTAGCCTGCCATCCAACATTTGTTGGCCGAAAGTTGGACGATCAGATTTTAGGCCAACAGTCTGTCAACAGACAATCCCCTGCCAACAATCTGATCATGTGTACGAGGCTTTAGATTTTCTGTAGATTTTTGTCTTCAGATTTACCAAAACCATATAATATGAGGTTAAACCTTAAAGCCTCGTACACGCGATAGGATTTTCGGCAGGGAATTATGTGATGACAGACTGTTTGCCTAAAATCTGACCATTAGTACGCTCCTTCAGAAAATTGTTGTCCAACTTTCCGCCAACAAATGTTGGATGGCAGGCTAGTAAATTTCTGGCGGACAACGGTCTGTTGTCAGATTTTCGTATCATGTGTACACAAGTCCGTCACACAAAAGTCCAAGTACAAACATGCATGCTCAGAATCAAACACGACATTAGCAGAAGGTGCCCAAAGGGTGGCGCTCAAGAGCTGAAATTCCACATAGTATGTCACTACATTCGTGTTTGTTGGCAATTGTGTAAGTATGCTCCTTTTCGACATCTGATTTTCATTTTTCGTACGACAAAAGCTGGATGAGCAGCCTAGTAACTTTTTTGAGGAACAACAGCTCAACATCCGAAAGTACAAACACGCATGATCGGAATCAAGGAACAATCCGGAAGAGTTTGGTCTGGTAAACAGCCATTCGTAATCTAGAATTAACATTCGTGATGCGGCAATTGATGAAATGTCGAAATGCAGCGCACATTCTCATCTTCATGATAATATTATCCCTGAGTTTTTAAGATCAAAGATATGTTGGTGTCCCTTGTTAATTTTCCTTTGTGTTGTTTTTAATGTAACTGCCTACTCCCAAACTGTCATTTGAAGAAAAACACATAGCCAAGTATAGCCAATTTTTTTATTGTGCAGAAAAAAAAACAGAAATTAAAGTAGAGATGCTATCTGCCATCCAAAAAAAAATAACAACAAAAAAGTGCATTCCATGCAGAAAAAAACAAAGAAAATATAACAAAACAAAACATTACCAAAAAAATACACAAAATAATAGAAATTAGAAAAGGGGGTAGGGTTGATAATCCCCAGACCAGCGTGGTTGTTGGGGTTCATGTGGCTGGTATTGTCACTGACCGGCATGCTGCTGTGGTGGCTGTGGTGGGTGGAGTGGCTGTGGAGGTGGGGCCACAAAATCAGAAATGTGGGTGCTTTCTGAAATTTCACCCCTCACCCCCTTGTTGAGGAGCTGCAGGATCATTCTCCTGGAGCTCCTACAGAAAAGGCATATGGCATAATTGTTCACGATTGAGCAACCAATTTTTGGTTCAAGAACTCCTCTTCCTCCTGTTCCTGGAAAGGACTTGGTTCAAAGCAATGACTCCTAGCCCAATAATAGCACGTTTTCTCCTCTTATTTCGTAACATGGCTGGTTGATGAACGATCGATCAGGAACTATCTGAAAATCGTGAATCAACGCTCACCAAACTTCTACTAACACTAAATTAGCATTGTCACTACATTCTTGTTTGCCGAACGACAATTTGCGGTTAGTTAGTATGCTAGTCAAAATCCTGCACACGCGCTTTTGACAAAAATCAGACGCTCGGTCGTATGACAATTGAACTGTGTGTACGAGGCTTTAAGGTAATATGATCAGGAGAGGAATGTAATCCTGTGGGGTATAAAGTATGTGTCTGAGTTTTAATAAATTAAGAAATTAAGTAATTCCTTTGGATTTTACCTCACATCTTGTCTGTGTACGAAGCTTGGGGTTAAAAAGGCTGGTTTTAGCTCCCGGTCTGCTCAGAACAGTTTGGAGGGCAGGAGGTGCTGGTTGGTGGAAAGAAGGACCTAGTCATCTAGTCGGGTTGCCCAATCGGTTCTGTCACATTTAGTGGCAAGCGGTGGAATGCATCCTGCAGTCTAGGACATCCAAACCTCTACCGGGATCCAAGGTCTGGATAGCAGAAGAGAGGTACAGATACCAGCCCCATAGAAGAGGAATTCAGGAGGAGGTTGGGAGAGATGCGGATACAGCACAGAGGACTAGTGTCAGTGCAGGTCCTGCTGGGATGGTATGGTTCTGTCCGCTGGGAACTCTGGAAGGAAATACTAGCCGGTGAGCAGCACCACCAGGGAAAAATTCTCCCCTCCATCCAGGAAAGGTACTCGTCGCAATACGAAGTGCAAATGTTGTTATTGGGGAAACAACCACACAAGGAGTGGACAGCTGAGTTAAGTTGGCTGGTCCAGGTGGAGATGAGGTTGAACGAGAGCTACAGAGCCCTCCTCTGGTATGTAGCCTAAGTGTGCCCATGGACAGCGGATGACAGCCCAACGGAAGGCTCTGGCTGCGACGGCCTGGGGCTGTTGTTCTGGAAGTCATCCAAGGACTCTCACTTTGGGAAAGATCTGGAGTGGCGTTTACAAGAAATCCTAGAGTACAGGGACCGGATGCTGAATGTTGGAGTTTCTAGCCGTTCAGGAATGGGAGCAGGAGATCGCCTGCAGACGGCTGCTAGACTCTGCTCAACAGCAGGTCTGTGCTCCCTTTGCCTGGGACTATCAGGAGGTACCAGCCAACAGCTCTGAAATCCTGTCTGGCAATGGGGCAGAGTGACAGTGTGCTTTGCCCACCTCCACACACAGCTATGGAAGCGGAGCTCTTATGGCGGATGCAGCAAGTGTTGACTGACCTTAACAAACCCGTTTCTGCACAGGATGAGCTTGGATGGAGGATGCATCTGTCCAGCAGCCAGGTAAAGCCACAGATCACAGAAAGCATGGATTTAATTGACTTTTCATCAGAGGATGTTATGGATTATGAGTCACCTGCCAATGCTGGCACTGGGCCCAAGTGCCGCCAGCCTGGGCCCTGGATGTCCAGCAATTCCAGTGACTGGGGATTTAATAGAATTTTCTGCTGAGGAAGAACAACCTGGTAAGCCTCCAGCAGAAGAGCTGGTATCAGGTCCAGACATCACTGAGCTCTGCCCAACACCAACAGCAGCTTTGGCCTTCCTGAGAGAAGAGGCAGCTGGCTCCCACACCACTGACAGGGACGTGGGATTTACTGTCAGCAGCAAACTTCTCCAGCTGAAGCGCTGGCAACCAGGCAGAGGGTCCAAGACCTCTGCCCCACACCCGTGACAGTTCTGGAGCCCCAGGGTGAGAAGATGGCAGTCACTCCCAAGCAAGGATCCATGCACCTGGGAGACAGTACCAGAGAAATGTTGTCCCAGCAGCCAGGTGAGAGTATGGGAGATGGAGCAGCCGGCTCATCTCCCCAGCAGCAGATCTACAGTCTGGGAGTGGAGGCAGCTGGCCTCCCTCCCCAATAGTTAGCTGGAGCGGAAGATGTGGGGTCCCCAGCAGAGGTGCTGGCATCAGGGCAGAGTGCTTCCAACCTCTGCCCAGCACCAGCAACAAGTTCCAGGGAGTCGGGGCAGTCGGCCCCTCTCCCCAGCAACAAGCTGATGTAGTGAAGCTCCTACTCCCCAGCTGAATCACTAGCAGCAGGGCAGAGCACCGCTGGCCTCTGCCTAGCACCTACAGTGTCTCCGCAGCTGCAGGGAGCTGGGGCAATCGGCCCCTCTCCCCAGCAGCAGACCAAGCCAAACGGTAAAGACCACCCTGCTGAAGTGCTGGCAGCCGGACAGAGGGATTATGGCCTTTGTAACACATCTACCGATGGCAGCCCTTACCTGCGGCCAAGAATGGAATTCAGGTTTACCACATATGTGGGTTCACTCTGCCCGACTAACGCAGTTCCAGACCAGGTGGAGGTCTGGGACCTTGTTAGTTCACTTTTGATGGGGGATAAATGTGACAGCCCCAACCAGGACAGGGGCTTTTGAAGAGAACTAGGAGCAAGCCTCTTACCCACTGACTATGGGCCCTGGCATTTAAGGGAACACTACTCTTTGGGAGGTGTATGCCTGGGGGACCCTTGGAGGGGTCATGTTGATGATATCAAGTTCCTGTCTCCCCGAAACATACAGACTCTGGAAATGTAGGCCTGGATTCCTGTTTAGAGCCTAGCTGCCCCATCACCAGCAATGACTGCTTTACATTGTGAGACTCATAGCAGATGTTAATATAATTAGACTACTGGGACATTGTAAGTGCTTTGCCTCATAGCCTGTTGTAGATCGTTGCCATGAAGTCTGTGACTCCTGATTAATCAAAGCTTTGTTTAGATGTGGATTCCATGGTTTAATTGGGTCACATATTGTTTGTCTGTCTGCTAGTATTCTGTGCACTCCACCTAGGCTAGTTTAAGTGACCGGTTAATTAGCTCAAGTTAATTCTATCACTGTAAGTTATTAGTTGCTAGAAGGGAAGTAGCATAGTTTATGTTGGCTGTTGTTTAGCTATGGTGATTCTATTCCTGTGTGGAGTTTGTATTGTTAGGGTAATATGATCAGAAGGGCAAGCACCTAGTTGAGGTGCCCAAAACGGTTCCGTCACACCCATTTAATGCGGTAGGAGGCTGTCGACTCCTGCAGCTAATTGTGGTCAGAGCCAATCGCTTGCCACGATTAGCTGAGGGAGCTGGCAGCCTTCCATAGCTATCAGTTAGGGTTGCCTCTCACAGCTAATCGCTGGAAATCCCCACTGGGGATTCTCTATGTAAACGCTGTTGGGCACGTTTGCAAGTTTGAATGTAGCCATTAATAACATGATTTATTTCTAGGTTGGAGTTTACTGAATTTTAAACAAGCTTCGCCAAACCCCTTGGAAAATTGAACCCATGTACATTCACCCATCACTGGGTGGTAGGAGGACCTTCCTGATGACAGCTATCATCTGGCTGAGAAAATGTGACCAGACTGATCTATTCTTCCCTTGAGAGAGGTCACTAGGCCCGTCTACAAGTTCTAAGAGCCAATAGACATATGACCACCCCATGATCCAAATGCAGCTGATTGGATCAGGTGATAATCATCTTATGTCTATAGACATTTTTACACCATTGTGCCTGTATGTTCATGCTCTTGACAATGTTAACTTTGCCCATCTCCCTTCTCTTTGATCTTTGAAGCAATTGAGCATTATATGAACCTGTAAAGAACAGATCTATTGAGCATCCATAAAGAACCAAACATTATTGTTACCAAGACGTGAACAAGGATATTGTGTACAGAAAACAATAGTTTAAACAATGTACATTACAATAATATGCTTGAAATGTATGGGTGTGTATTTTTCCAGAAATGTCACAATTGTTAACTAGCAATCTTTTAGCTATAATAAGGGATTTTAGATTAAAATTCAATGGTGTTATTCTGCAGGTTTTTATTATACTGAACAAAGCCATAAAGTATTTTCCCCAATAAATATGCCTTAAAACATCCTTCTCCATAACATCTAGGTTTTCAGCTTTGCTTGTTAGTATTCTTTTTAAGAACAGTGTGTCCCCTGGTGCTTTAACTCACTCTTTAACACTGAAGTGATTCTGACTGCATGTGGTGCTTAGCAACTGAGCCACAAATATCATGCAGACTTACTGGATATTATTTATCATCATTTCTTCTGTTAACTGTGTACCAAGGGGCAGTGGATACATCTGCTAATCCAGTCAACTTTAATGTTTTAAACATCTACAGTATACATTGAGTGCTTAGCATGAGAGTTTTTTCAGCTATAAATTCAGGAAATCTGATACAACCTTTAAAGTGACACTAAACGATATCCTTGTTCTCCAAAAATGATCAATACACTTCCCCTACTTAATGGACCTGTAATCTATTTTTTAACAAATAGTTTCTTACTGTGTTTTTCTGCCTCCTTGTAAAGTTCTCTGTGAGCTTCGAAACTTCTCATATTCCCCTCACTTCCTTTTGTTTGGAATAATCATAGTGAGCCTGGTCTTTTGGAATCACTTTTTGAATTTTGAATCATTTTGGGGGCACGCCTGGTTTATTGGGAAGGGGGTTGGTAGACTCCTTGTTAAGGTCTAGGTGGTCTTTTGAAAAATCCAGTCTTTATAACCAGAGGAGGCACAGTGGAAAAGGGGGATTCTTTGCGTTTTGTCCCTTTAGTCACTTGATTTCAGAGAACAAGTTGGCACCTCTAATAATGTCTTTATTTAATAGGGTGTAATATGGTGCTAAGGACAGTTATCACCGGAGTAGGTGATCTTTTTATTTGGGCACGATAAGATCTCCATTGTTTTGTTTATGGTCCCACTGACCTAAATTTGGCCTTTGCGGCTTTCGTTATTTGTCCCCTTGCTCTGCAAAAATACTGTGGGGTAGAATCATCAGTGGAGACTCCTGTTTAGGACCAATTAACTCATTTGTGATCACCAACCTCCTTGTATATTGTTGGAGCCTTTTTATGACCCCCCACCCCCATAAGTAGCACACACAGTCTTTGTTATACATTTTATTCAATTCCTAATAAAGGCTAAATTTGATTTCAGTGGCCTTCGGTGTGTAGACAAATGCACCCTTGTCATGTTGTAGTACAAAATGAACATTATATGTTGGTTGCAGTCATGTGCATTGCTGAACAAACGTAGCCACCCTCGATGAGCAGAAAATATAACAATTTGGAGGAGGCTGAGAGCAATAGACAAAACTCTTTTCAGTTAAAGTGTTACTAAATCCACAACAGTAAAATAAGTCTGTATATGTAGTAAAGCATGCTTGTTATAATCACTATGGAACCTAAGGGGTTAATCCTCTGCATTGTGTAAAAAAGGTTGTTTGATCCTGTCTACTCTGATCCTCCTCTCCTTCCACTGTCCCTTGATAATTTCCCTGATAAAACAGAGCCTATGGAGTCCGGCTGCACATGCTCAGTTTGGTGTGTATTGCTAGAGAGGTTTTTTTCTTTCTTGGGAGAGTGCATGTGATCAGCACAGGACCAGACAGAGAGTTAGGGGCATTGTAGTCTCATAGGACAGTCAGAAAACTCCCCCTACAAGCTTTAACCAATGCTTGGCTGGACACTGATAGAAGTTACAAGACTGCTCTAACTGCTGAAGACAAAAAGTATTTCCCAGTTTATATTTACTAAAACTATTGCAATTCTATGTTCTGTGTACTATGGGAGACCTGGGTTTAGTAACACTTTAAGAATATGTACTTGAATAGAATTTTTTTTATTATACCAGAGTTTAGTGTCACTTTAATGTGATTTGTATTGAGTATGACAATGCCATTATCAGAACTATTATTCTCTAAAACTACCTACCAATAATCATAGGGGTGTGCAGCCCATTACATTAGGGTGTAAACCCAAAAGCTAAAACACACAGGCCTTTCTCTACAGCCTCAGCTGCACGGGGCAGTGAATGAATGAGAAGTGCTCTATGCTGCGTGGCTTTATGTTCATTCACAAACTGAAGCATAGTAAACATAGTTTACTATGCTTCCGTTATGAATGAACACAGTGAGTGTGTATATTCACTGTGTTCATTTAGAAAATGCAGGGGCCGGAAATGACATATTTACTAGCCCTGTCCCCTGCTCTCCATCATGAAACATCACTCGTAGCAGCTGGGGGAGAGGAGAGGTGGTAAGCCAGCAGCATTGCGGGGGGGAGGGGTCAACACAGGGGGGAAGTCTGGGCAGTAGGGGGAATCAGCACCACGTAGTGAATAGGATAGGCACACCTGGCACCCCCCTTACACACGCCTACGCCTATAATATTATCACCCTCTAATCACAGGTTTTTGAAAATTAAGTGTAACAATAGATTAAAAGTACATACAGAAAAACACAATTAAAACATATCCAACAACAAAAAACAAAAATGTAATGTTTTTGTAGCTTATCAGCTCTTACAGTGGATGTGATGATTTTCAGGCTTTTTCAAATTAGTTTTAACTTGTCCTATGGTGAAAATTCTCATTCACTGCACTGTATTTGTGGGGGAGCAACATTTTCAAACTAAGTTTTGCTCCCAGTTTAGACTATAAACACCCCCCCCTCCATCTCCATGACCTAGGGGGAGAATTTTTCTGTAGCTCACAGAATATGGCTAGGAAGGCTGATAACAGAATTTGAGTTTACATTTTAGTGCATGGGAAGTTATAGAAACACTGAAATGGTAAAGAGTTCTGGGCTTAGATATACAGTACAAAACACAATAGGTAAGTGTAGGCTGCCGTTTCTGACCTGTCTTTGGAATTGCTAATTGCCTGGCCCCCATGCTAATCCAAGGGCTTCAATACATCTTGCGTCACTGACTTGTAACAAATATTCAGCCTATTGGCCACTAGATGGAGCTGATGATCATAGTAAATAAGTAGTTATTGCCTATGATCAAAAGTAAGAAAGGAGGGCCACGGATACCTACAGATATAAGCTAGCACCACATCCCAAAGTAAGGCACAAAAATTACCTGTCTGATAAGGACAGCAATATGCATAAGGCTGACTTCCCACTGGTGTGATGTTAGACATTGCATGTGATTCAGATCGCACTGCTGTGCAGATTACATGCGATAACTGTGCGATCCGAATTCAGCCATACAGATTGTATGGCTGAATTTGAATCGCATTCGCACCAAAATGGTGCAGGACCCTTTTTTGGTCTGCACTGGAATCGGATCGCATGGGTATTCACACCTATGCGATCTGATTCTTGTACCATTTGACAGTTCACACTGCAATATGCGAACCGATGTAGGGGTGTCATTAACTTTTTATTGGCAACCGCAGCGGTTCGCATAGGGCAGTGTGAACTGCCTGCGAGTCCTATATGATGCGGGAACCGGCACTAGAATCGCGCTGGTTCCCGCATCGTGCTAGTGTGAACCGAGACTAAAGGGTGCACTACCCCTTAAAACAGTACACATATACATTTATAAGATCCAAAATGTTATTTATGTCAAATCATAGCAATAAAAAAACTGGTTGATTATATTTAAAAGCCATATAAACAAGAAAAGCCTTTAAAAACAACACACACCATGAACACAAGTCTGAACAATGCCCCTTATATGTTAGGCCCCATCCACAGTGAGCATATTAAATAGTTTACATTTCTCCAGGAGGGGCTATACAACTACCACCCACTGGATATTCTTATCAGTCCACTTAATTGTATAGCATAAAAAATTGAAAATGCACTTGTAGCCTGCGGAGGGGCAAGTCCACAGTCCGCAAGTGCATTTTCTACTTATACGATAAAGTGGACTAGTATGAGTATCCAGTGGGTGGTATTTATATAGCCCATTTCAAAGAAGTGTAAAAAAAATTCATATGTTTACTGTGGATGGGGCCTAACATAAAAGGGGTTTTGTTCAGACTTATGTTTATGGGGTGTGTTGTTTTAAAAGACTTTTCTTGTTTATATGGCTTTTAAATATAATCAACCAGTTTTTTCGCTGCTATGATTTAACATAAATAACATATTGAATCTTGTTCTATGTATGTGTGTACTTTTTTGAGCAGTGGTGCAGTATGTCCCTTTATTTGTATTGCTGTCCTTGTTAGACAGTTATTGTTTGTTTTTATTTCCTATGACCATCAGCTCCATCTAGAGGTCATAATGTGGTATTTTCCTGATTCACACTATTCTTATGAATGGAGAAGAAGGAGAGAAGATAACCTAGTAACATTTGATTTTGCCTTGCAAAGGAAAAATGTACATGCAAGATGAATAACTCTGCAAATGTTTTTTAAATACATATTGCGGGATATGATGCATCATTTCTGTGATTGTGGTGATTTTCCTGTGAGCACATTGATACCTAATCTCAGTGATTGTGGTGGTTCATCTGTAAGTAGGCTAAAAATCGTCACACACAGGGACATAAATCAAGTCTCTTAAGTCACATGTGAAAGGAATGCATCATGTACTACAGTGTATTGACTGTAATGAAGTGACTCCTGCCATGACATGTTACCTGGACACTCTTGTTGTTGATATTTCTGCCCCAGAGATGCAACAGGAAGTGGGAACACATCTCCCCAAAGCGACGTCAATTTACACAGCGCTTTACATATACTATACATTCACATCAGTCTCTGCCCTCAAGGAGCTTACAATCTAAGGTCCCTAACTCACATTCATATACTAGGGACAATTTAGACAGGAGCTAATTAACCTACCAGCATGTCTTTGAGTGTGGGAGGAAACCGGAGTACCTGGAGGAAACCCACAGAGGCACAGGGAGAACATGCAAACTCTAGGGAGGTAGTGCTGTGATTGGGATGCGAACCAATGACCCTAGTGCTGTTAGGCAGAAGTGCTAACCACTTAGCAACTGTACTGCCCTGTTCTCTTAATATACAATTATCACTGGAACCGGTGTCCCCATTGATTTGGTGAAAACTCTTAAAACATTTCCAATGACTTTCTGTTTTGGTAACAATGGATTAGCAAGTGCTCAAGCACTTCTATCTTCTGGGACACCTTACCAGAAAATGAAGGCTTATATGCGCTTCTCATTGGTTAGCACAGTCATGTGGCTGTACTGACCAATAGGCGCTTGACATTCTGAGATTTATGATGGATACTCACTCTGGGGCATTGTATTACTGTGTACAGTGTATGGACAGCTACACCAGCAGCATGGAGAATCATGGCCACTATTTGCAGCAGGGTCCTGATGGGTGGCCATGATATTTGAATTTAGTTCACCTTTTTTGTGAAAAGGTGAATTTACTCTTTAACATAGCCTTCAATACTACCAGCATAAGCATACACCAATTTTACAGAGGCAAGTCTCGTGAATAATGTTGTATCACACTCACTACTAAATGGTAAATGGACATATTTATGCAAAAATATATTTTTGGAGATTCATATATTATGTGGTTAAAAAATACCTGTATCGTCTGCATTACTGTCTTGTTTCATTTGGTTATCTCTATATACAGTTCTCGTTTGTGATGATACAGGATATTCTGAGCCTTTGTTGAACTTTTGTTGTAATATTTTGTAACTCGGTGAGAAGTGTTGAAAATTCAAAACATATTCTTTTCTCAGCTAATTGTGAGACTTCAACTTTCCCCTAATGATACAAATTGTCTATTCAGTACTTTCTGCTATTATGCTTTTCTCAGCTAGTCCTTTCAAGCAGAATGTGCAGAGCAAGGCTATGCATATATTTGTCATTACAAAATAAAACTAAGAGCATGGACTGCTAGAAATGAGTGGACTTACAGCATATGTTTTCTTTTTTTTTTTTTCTATGTCTCTAGTTTTCTGTGGTCATTAAATGTACCACACACAGTGGTAAATCTTCCACGTGTTTGCCCTTCAGTGCAAAATTCCATTCCATCTAAAAGAACATCTTCTGCGCCTGGTAAGACCTGGCCTGCCATCTTTACCACTCAGTGTATTATTTAAAGTGTTAATTTGCCTTTGAATATGGTTTCACAGTGAAATGCAATATACTCACGCTAAAGTTTTCAGAAATACCCTTCCTTTCCTTTTTGTCTGTTCTTTCTATCTCAAATTTCTTTCAACTGGTCTCTTCTTCCCTGTAAAAAAATGCACAATTTTGTTTTTGTTTTTTTTCATTCCAAAGGTGTGTATACTATGTGACCACACTTACTTCACACAGTTTGCCTTCCCACATTTTATGGGTGCTACATGGCATTACCAAGACAATGAGTTTTGGGACCTTATGTCAAGTTTCTCACATTTTAGATTGTCCCATTTTAGATTGTCCCAATCTATAAGCACAGAAAGCTGTGAATGAAGCCTGCAAACAGTGTTTCGCAGGCTTCATTCACATACCCTGTAACAAAATTATTGTTAAAATATATCTTGATTGGTTCTTTACAAGCAGATCAAAGAAATGTCCTATTGATTTCAGTGTGACACAAAGCAGTGTTGTATGATTTATTGTTCCTCTCCAGATGTTAACTGAAAGACAGGAATTTGGTTAAGAGATCTGCAAAACAAGTCATAGAATTACCTTTTTGTCAATGCTAGCAAATATGTATAGTAAAAATAACCTTTTTGGAACTGCACTAAATGACTTATATATTGTTTTGTAACCCAGCGATTCTTAGGAGTAAAATCACAGAGTCAATTCGTCAGGACCAATTTAAAGCGTCTTTCAATTGTGGTGCTGTGACCAGCTATGCCAAAACACCTGAATTGGAAAGCAGAAGAAAACATGCAAGAGCTACGTCTGCATACTGTTTAGGATTGAGAGGTATCTCAGCCATAGACTAGTTTTAGCTTTAGTAGTTACCCCCTTGTCAAAAAATCATACAGTAGTTCAAAACGGTAAATTCACATTTTGACACCTTCCTTTTTTTTATTACAAACTTTTTTTGAAAAGATATTGTTAACAAACATGAATTATATGAAAGGGCATGAATTACATATGATATACATATATGTATAAATCATTGAAAAGTATAGACTTTCATACAGGTGTTATAGACATTTTGACACCTTCCTGGCAAATCAGGCATTGTAGTGCATGGCAGGAACATAGTCCACTTGATGACTAATATCTGCTATGTGTCTTATTCTCAAGTGATTCTAGAAGTTCTCGATATCTAATATAAAATAGGAAATTTCACCCAATAATAATTATAAACCCTCGAATGGCAATTGGTGTGGATACAATAGGTGTTGGCACTTATCAAGTGAAACCAGTCTGCATAGATTGCTTTAATACTTTGCAGTGTTTACTGAATTAAACTTTCAGAGCTCCTTCACACCTGAATAGTTTACCTGAGTAGGGTACTGCATGATAATTGCCTAGGCTACTTGGCCTGTTTCACTCAATAGTTCAATTTAAATTTGTGCGGTTGTCCTGAATGCAGCAGTTTCATGGCACATTACATGCAGTAAAATGATAGGCACATTCATTGCATACAAACCATACTTTAAAAATCTTAGCTCTTAGGTGATGTGGGGTCCTATATGTTACATTAACCCCTTTGCACCTAAGGGTAAAACAAATCTAAATGCCTAAGCCCAATTTTGCAACTTTGACAGGTGTTGGTAAAACCATACAAATCATCACAACTGCTTTATGTATCCAGGTGGATTATACAGTGGGGCAAAAAAGTATTTAGTCAGCCACCAATTGTGCAAGTTCTCCCACTTAAAAAGATGAGAGAGGCCTGTAATTGTCATCATAGGTATACCTCAACTATGAGAGACAAAATGTGGAAACAAATCCAGACAATCACATTGTCGGATTTTTGAAAGCATTTATTTGCAAATTATGGTGGAAAATAAGTATTTGGTCACCTACAAACAAGCAAGATTTCTGGCTCTCAAAGACCTGTATCTTCTTCTTTAAGAGGCTCCTCTGTCCTCCACTCATTACCTGCATTAATGGCACCTGTTTGAACTTGTTATCAGTATAAAAGACACCTGTCCACAACCTCAAACAGTCACACTCCTAAGTCCACTATGGTGAAATCCAAAGAGCTGTCGAAGGACACCAGAAACAAAATTGTAGACCTGCACCAGGCTGGGAAGACTGAATCTGCAATAGGCAAGCAGCTTGGTGTGAAGAAATCAACTGTGGGAGCAATAATTAGAAAATGGAAGACATACAAGACCACTGATAATCTCCTTCGATCTGGGGCTCCACGCAAGATCTCACCCCGTGGGGTCAAAATGATCACAAGTACGGTGAGCAAAAATCCCAGAACCACACGGGGAGACCTAGTGAATGACCTGCAGAGAGCTGGGACCAACGTAACAAAGGCTACCATCAGTAACACACTACACCACCAGGGACTCAGATCCTGCAGTGCCAGATGTGTCCCCCTGCTTAAGCCAGTACATGTCTGGGCCCATCTGAGGTTTGCTAGAGAGCATTTGGATGATCCAGAAGAGGATTGGGAGAATGTCATATGGTCAGATGAAACCAAAGTAGAACTGTTTGGTAGAAATACAACTCGTCCTGTTTGGAGGAGAGAGAATGCCGAGTTGCAACCAAAGAACACCATACCTACTGTGAAGCATGGGGGTGGCAACATCATGCTTTGGGGCTGTTTCTCTGCAAAGGGAACAGGACAACTGATCCGTGTACATGAAAGAATGAACGGGGCCATGTATTGTGAGATTTTGAGTGCAAACCTCCTCCCATCAGCAAGGGCATTAAAGATGAAACGTGGCTGGGTCTTTCAGCATGACAATGGTCCCAAACACACTGCTCGGGCAACGAAGGAGTGGCTTCGTAAGAAGCATTTGAAGGTCCTAGCGTGGCCTAGCTAGTCTCCAAATCTCCCCATAGAAAACCTTTGGAGGGAGTTGAAAGTCTGTGTTGCCCAGCGACAGTCCCAAAACATCACTGCTCTAGAGGAGATCTGCATTTAGGAATGGGCCAACATACAAGCACCAGTGTGTGACAACCTTGTGAAGACTTACAGAAAATGTTTGACCTCTGTCATTGCCAACAAAGGATATATAACACATATATAGTATTGAGATGAACTTTTGATATTCACCAAATACTTATTTTCCACCATAGTTTGCAAATAAACTCTTTCAAAAATCAGACATGTGATTGTCTGGATTTGTTTCCACATTTTGTCTCTCATAGTTGAGGTATACCTATGATGACAATTACAGGCCTCTCTCATCTTTTTAAGTGGGAGAACTTGCACAATTGGTGGCTGACTAAATACTTTTTTGCCCCACTGTACCTTATTTTTTCAGGACAAATTGGACTTTCATTTGGTGGTAAATGGTAATAGTATCTCCTGATTTTTTTTCTTTTATTATTATCAAAGGAAAACTGGCCAAAATAGTAAAAAAAACAAAAAAAACATTTTTTTAAATGTAGCTGTATATCTCTTGCTACTACCATAACCTACCATCAAAGAACAATCCAAAATAAATTATCCTGCTCATAACGGTCACAGCGATACCACATATGTGTATGGAAGTTGTTGTTTATACCCGTAGTACAGCCCAGAAACAATAGTGCACATTTTGCTTTTCTTTATCCTACCTAAAGGCCCATACACACGATCGGACTTTTTGACAACAAACATGCAAATTACCTGTCTTAAGGCAACATCCGACCGTATGTACGCTCCATCGGACAAACTTTTTCGTTTTTCATCGGATAAATGTTGGCTGTGCGAACAGACAAACTTGGCGGCAACAAAAGTCCTACGTTGGCAAGTCCGATCGTGTGTACACAGAAAAACCATTGGACATTGTACTACAAAGTACAAACGCGCATGCTCAGAACCAATGCAAAAGATAAGACAACAATACAGAAGTTGACCAAAGGGTGGCGTCGGAGAATTGAACGCCCTCTTTTGAAGTGTCATCAGTACATTGAAACATCACTACGTTCGTGTTTGTTGCCCTAAAAGTCCTGCAGTGTGTATGCATACCAAGTTTACGGCCAACGCTCTTTGGATAGAAATCCACGGAAACGTTTCTTTAAAGTCCGATCGTGTGTACGAGGCTTTAAACACACTGACTGACACTGATAATAATGAAAAAAAAAGCTTGTCAAAAAAATACTGACCCTGACCTTGACCTTGACCTTTGACCCTGACCTTGACCCAAACACTAACCCTGGCACTGATCTAGATCAAACCTTGATCTAGGTATTTTATTTTTTTTTTTTTTATTAATATTAAATATTTTTTTCTCTTTCTCTAAACCAGGGGTAGGCAACCTCCGGCACGCAAAGCCTCTTTTGCCGGCACTCGACTCCCTCCCCATCAGCAGAGCAGCGCAGGGAAGTGTCAGTGAGACACTAATGCATTCCAGTTTCAGAATTCCCCACCCTGGACTGAGGTGGAGGCACTGTGCCCCCACACATTGTAAAAGATGGGAAACATTTGTTTGGTTCTCTAACTTTGCTGTAGCTGCAACAGTCAGCTTTTGTGATGAGGAAGAGATTGGGTGCAGTTCTGCTAGGGCTGGGCGGTCCCTGTTTCCAGGAGGATGAGTACTGTCTTGGCCACTACTAAAGCCAATCACAGTCTTGCTAGCCCCGTCCACCATCTGGAGGAAGATGACTCGCTTGGTTTCAATACCAATCTCAGAAAGAAGGGATTTCACTGTGATTGAGAAAACCACAATCAGGTGACAGCTTGTGGTATTACTGTTGAGCTTCTGGGAACTTTGTTGAAATTATTCCTGAACCTTTGTATCACTTACTAACGAACCCCTGCAGTCTGTGTCCCTTTAAGCCACAGCCAGTATTTAGCGCAATGAAAATCACACCCAACCACTTTTTCTCAGCTGCGGGGGCCCAACTTATGATCCTGTACACAGGCCCACTGCTTTCAGAAAATGCCCCTGACCTGAGCTCATCATTACGTGGGCTGAATGCGAGAGTTGGATCAGCAGGATGAGTGTGCCAGGACAGGTAGATGTGTCTCATGTCTGCTTTCTTTCACTACTCTACATATCACACATATCATAGATGAGAAGAGTACAGCGGTGGAACAGATGAGCAGGAGGGTACAGCAGTGGGGAAAATGAGCAGGAGAGGTTCAGAGGTGAAACAGAAGAGCAGGAGGGTACAGCGGTGGGGCAGATGTGCAGGGAGGTACAGTGGTGGAAGAGTTGAGAAGGGGGTTCAGCAGTGGGCCAGATGAGCAGTGCAGTACAGTGTTGGGGCAGGTGAACGAGGGGGTACAGTGATGGGCCAGATGAGCAGGGGGGTTCAGTGTTGGGGCAGAAAAGCAGGGGGATAGAGCAGTGGGGCAGATGTGAAAGGAGGTGTATTGGCAGGGCAGATGAGCAGGGGGTTACAGTGGTGGGGCAGGAGAGCAGGGGGAACAGAGGTGGAGCAGAAGAGCAAGGGGGTACAGAGGTGAGACAAATGTGCAGGAGGTACATTGGTGGGGCAGATGAGAAAGCGGGTTACAGTGGTGCGGCAGATGAGTTCAGTGTTAGGACAGATGAGAAGGTGATTCATTAGTGAGACAGAAGAGCATGGCGATACGGCGGTGGAGCAGATATGCAGGGACGTACAGTGGTGGGGCAGATCAGAAAAGTTGTACATTAATGGGGCAGATGAGCAGGGGGTTACAGTGGTGGGACAGAAAAGCAAGGGGGTACAGTGGAGGGGCAGATGTGCAGGAGGTACAGTGGTGGGAAGGATGAGAAGGGAGGTTCGGCGAGGAACAGAAAAGCAGGGGGGTACGGTGATGGGGCAGATGAGCAGGGGGTTACAGTGGTGGGACAGATAAGCAGGGAGGGTTCAGTGTTGGGGCAGAGGAGAAATGAGGTACATTGGTGGGACAAATGAGCAGGGGGTTACAGCGGTGGGGCAGAAGAGCAGGGGGTACAAGGGTGGGGCAGATGTGCAGAGGAAAAAGGAGGTACATTGGTGGAACACATGAACAGAGGGTTACAGTGGTGAGACAAAAGAGCAGGGGGTACAATGATAGGACAGAGGTGCAGGAGGTACAGTCGTAGGGCAGATAATAAAGGGGGTTACAGTGGTGGGGCAGATGAGCAGATAAGTTCAGTGTTAGGACAGATGAGAAGATGGTACAGTGGTGGAGCAGATGTGCATGGAGGTACAGTGGTGGGGCAGATGAGAAAGGGGGGACATTGGTGGGGCAGATGAGCAGGGGGTTACAGTGGTGGGCAGAAGAGCAGGGTGGTACAGTGGTGGGGCAGATGTACAGGGGGTTACAGTCATAGGACAGATGAGCAGGGGGGTAAAGAGGTGGGGCAGATGTGCAGGGTAGTACAGTGGTGGGGCAGATGTGCAGGGGGTTACAGTGGTGGGGCAGATGAGAAAGGGGGTACATTGGTGGGGTAGATGAGCATGGTAGTACAGTGGTGAGGCAGATGTACAGGGGGTTACAGTGGTGGGGCAGATGAGCAGATAAGTTCAGTGTTAGGACAGATGAGAAGATGGTTCAGTGGTGGAGCAGATGTGCATGGAGGTACAGTGGTGGAGCAGATGAGAAAGGGGGGGCATTGGTGGGGCAGATGAGCAGGGGGTTACAGTGGTGGGGCAGAAGAGCAGGGTGGTACAGTGGTGGGGTAGATGTACAGGGGGTTACAGTCATAGGACAGATGAGCAGGGGGGTAAAGAGGTGGGGCAGATGTGCAGGGTAGTACAGTGGTGGGGAAGATGTGCAGGGGGTTACAGTGGTGGGGCAGATGTGTAGGGGGTTACAGTGGTGGGGCAAATGTGCAGGGGGTACAGTGGTGGGGCAGATGAGCAGGGGGGTACAGTGGTGAAACAGATTTGCAGGGGGAGAGTGATCTGAGGTGTCAAGGTACATGAATTGGGGCTCATCTGAGGTGTGGAGTTGCAGGAATTGGGGCTGATCTGAGGCATGAGAGTGCAGGATGTTAATTTCTCACTGCTAAAGTAGTTTACAGTATTTACTTTATAAAAAATCCTTTTCATGATTGAGAGTGTGAAGTTGATATTTTTTTGTTATAAAATCGGCACGCTTAATTTCTCTGAAAACATTTTGCGGCAAACTGTGCTCAAAAGGTTGCCTACCACTGCTCTAAAAGGACAGAGAAAGATACCATGTATCTCTTTCATCCAATCATAGAGACAGAAAACACGGAAGTGGGCTTCACAGTGACTGATCACTGTGATGGCCAATCAGAGGCTATCATAGCGATCAGGTGACCTGGAATCGTACGTTCTCGGGTCCCTGTCGTTAGAATGGGGCACGGGGCTTTCGGTGAAACCCCAGTCTGAGAGCGCGCGGTGCAAATATGCTGCCCCACAGAAAAAAGCCCAGTCCAGTGAGACCACATATTTGTGTTACGTCGGCGCCAAGGGGTTAAATTATTTACAAAATTCTTGTGAAATATATCAAATGTGTATACTGATTGTTGCATTTGATTTCTTTTTTTTTTGTGAGGGGGGGGTGTCTTTTCTATGGTAACACCTGTATTAGTGTTATACCACAATATACATGTAATTGTTGAGATTTAAGCCAGCCATACATGGATCGAAATTCAATAAACAGTGCTGCACTCTAAAAAAAAACCCAAAAAACAAAACATCAACATCGGGGTTTTTATCCCATGGGATCATCTCACCAAATATGAATGATATGCAAAAGAAGGAAGGCAGAATCTTGTGCTGTCTGTTTAAAATGTTTAATTATATATAAAAAAGGTAAGGTATAAAACTCACAAAGATGGCACTGTAAGCCGAAAACACATTTCAGACACTATAGGTCTCAAGATGGCCACTATGTAACGTCAATACACAGGCTCCGTCCCCTAGACCAGGGCTCAAAATTTCAAGTCCTGAGCTACTAGCCAGGCCTCAAGGGTTACTCGCCACCAATTGCCCCGCCCAACCCCTACCTTGCCCCACCCCTAATTCTGCTCCTAATCACACCCTCATAAATTATCTCATGAAATGACACTTAAATGGTTTATGCATAAGTTACAAAAATAAATATTAACAACAACTTTATCAGTTCCCCTCAGCACAGCCTCACCAGTGCCCATCAATGCAGGCTCACCTGTGCCCATCAATGCAGCGTGGCCTGTGCCCATCATTGCAGCGTGACCTGTGCCCATCATTGCAGCCTCACGGTGCCCACCATTGCAGGCTCATGGTGCCCACCATTGCAGCCTCACGGTGCCCACCATTGCAGCCTCACGGTGCCCACCATTGCAGCCTCACCGTTCTCCCATTGCAGCCTCACTGTCCCCAACATTGCAGCCTCACTGTGCCCAACATTGCAGCCTCACTGTGCCCAACATTGCAGCCTCACTGTGCCCCCATTGCAGCCTCACTGTGCCCCCATTGCAGCCTCACTGTGCCCCCATTGCAGGCTCACTGTGCCAAAATTGCAGCCTCACCGTGCCCAACATTGCAGCTTCACTGTGCCAACATTTCAGCCTCACCATGCCCCCATGACAGTCTCATTGTGCCCCACATTGCAGCCTCACTGTGCCCCACATTGCAGCCTCACTGTGCCCCTTTTGCAGACTCACTGTGCCCAACATTGCAGCCTCGCCAGGGCGGAGGAAGAGAGAGGGGGGCCAGATCATGACTGGAGAAAGAGGAGAGCCACGGGATCACAGAGCGCGAATAGCACGCTGTTAAAGCTTACATGAACTTGCCCCTGCCCTGTTTGCCGTCACACACAGCCCCGCCTCCTCCTGACCCTTTGCCTGTGATAGACAGAACACATCCCAGCAATGGACCTGCATTCTGTCTATCACAGGCGCGGGGTTAGGAGGAGGCGGGGCTGTGTGTGACGGCGAGCAGAGCAGAGGCAATGTAAGCTGTAAGAGCATGCTATACCGCTCGGTGACCCCATAGCTCTCCTCTTCCTCCATGCTCTCTTCCACCGGGGAGATCACTGGGAGAACGGCTCCCGATCAACCCCACCTGCCGGCGGTGCTCGCCCCCCCACTCCCAGGCAGCCCAGCTCGCAAGCCCTCATTTTCCACTCGCAAAATGCGAGTGGAAAATTTGAGGGGCTGCCCTAGACGCATTTCATCAAAGCATTGACATGTTCAGTAGGTGTGACATTAGAAGTTGGATTCGAACCCACACTACCAGTGGAGACTGTGATCTAAACACAATGCCTTAGATCGCTCGGCCATCCTGACGTAGAGCACTACTTTCTGCCTTCCTTCTTTTGCATATCCATCATATTTGGTGAGATGATCAGGGTTTTTATCCCATGGGAATAAGCAATTTGAAGGAGGAAAGTGATTACCAGCACCACGCCAGCCTTCTCTATTATCCCCAGAGGGGAACATTGCTAATTTTATTCAGATGTGAGGTGAGCAGCCTGTGTGACTGGTGGAGGAAAGTACAAGCACTTTGGATTTTTGCACCACTGATGTATTGATTTTTTGTATTCACTTCAATCAGTCACGGATACTATATAAGAGCTTTCAGCAATATATGTTTATTAATTTACCATTTTTAGTTACACTTTTATTATTATTGATGTTTTTTCTATAGCGCAGCCGCAGCCTGTTTATTGATTATTTGCACCTTTTAAGTGAAGTGAGAACACTTGTTAGTGATAGCAGCTATTATTAATTTCACAAGATTGTACAGATTGATATTCACTATATTTGCCTTATGGTATAAATAGTAATCTATTACAAAATATAGAGTTCCCTGACCCTTGGCCTTCCCAGCATCCACTTTTACATTACAGTAGCTTTAGTTTAGTTAGAAATCACTATTTTCTGATCACAATTATTTGTTGCGGTTGGGAATAGTTCTGCTTTTTGTTTGCATCCCTTCCATTTCCCAACAAGGTTGCCCTCATGATCTTATCTCAGTAGCAGTTTAGACTAATGGATGTTCAAATTAATCTTCATACTAACATTATCATTGGTACATTTCAAAATGTAATTTACTTTTAACATTTGATTTTATAATGAATGCAGTTTCCTGAACAAAAATCACATGCAGTGTTAGAAATTAATTCATGCGAGAAAAATTATACATATATATGTGTGTGTGTGTGAAGCAGCACCTACTGCCTGCGGGGGTGCATGTACGCCACCGGCGCGAGACCTTTTCTGTGAATGATCTGCAGGTTCCGGGCACACGATGTCTGCTGGCACCCGCCGATCGTCGGGCAGAGACTCAGAATGGAGCTCTGCTTATGTAAACAAGGCAGAGTTCCATTCTGAGATTTAACCCTTTGAGCGCCTTAGATGTTTAACCCCCTCCCAGCCAGTGTCATTAGTACAGCAGCAGTGCATATTTTTAGCACTGATTATTGTATTAGTGTCACTGGTTTCTGCAAAGTGTCAAAAGTTTCAATGTCCGATATAACATTATGACAGTTCGCCAACATTTCTAGTACAAAAAAAAAATAGATGAAAATTCCAGTATATATCCCATAGTTTGTAGATGCTATAACGTTTGCAAGAACAAATAAATATAAGCTTATTGTTTTTTGTTTTTACTATAAACATGTAGCAGAAACATATTGGCCTAAATTTATGAAGAAATTCTATTTATTTCAAATTTTTTTTAATGGATATGTTTTATAGTGGAAAGTAAAAAATATTGTGTTTTTTTTTTTTTTTCAAAATTGTCAGCCTTTTTTTTAATATACCACAAAAGATAAAAAATGCAGTGGTAATCAAAGACCACCAAAAGGAATCTCTATTTCTGGGGGAAAAAAATAACATACATTTTATTTGGGTACAGTGTTTTATGACCGCGCAAATGTCAGATAAAACAATCACAAAAAGGGGCCTGGTCATGAAGGAGGGTAAATCTTCCAGAGGTCAAGTGGTTAAGAATGTTTGTTCAATTTTCTGATCATCCATTCGATCCATGTGACATTTATTTTCAACCACAGTGATAAGAAAATTCGGAGGAGCAGGATGGAAAAATCCTTAAACTTTGTCCCATTTTCAGAGATTTCCCCTCACTTCATGTCCTGCAGCCAAACAGGAAGTTAGAGGAATCCCTACAAATGAAGGGAATTCCTTGGGGAACCTAACCTAATACTTACCTGAGCGCCATCTCTGTCCACAAGTGTCTCAGCCGTCCGAGACTCTCCGTCCTGATTGGCTGAGAAACAGCAGTGGTGCTCTTGCTGCTGTCAATCAAAGTCAGTCAGCCAATCAGGAGAGATTGAATGAACACAGGGAGCTGTGACTCGGATCAGGTGCCCCCATAGCAAGCTGCTTGCTGTGGGGGCACTTGACAGGAGGAAGGGGCCAGGAGCACAGAAGAGGGGCCAGAGAAGAGGATCCGGGCTGCTCTGTGCAAATCCACTACACAGAGGAGATAAGTTTAACATGGTTTGTTACCATCACTTTAATGTATCGTTAGCTTAAGACTTAGGCATAGAAATTCATGTCCCTTGAAATGTCCCTTGTTTTCAGTACTGGCCATCTGTTTTATGAAAACCCCTTTTTTCTGCTATATTTTATTTTTTTACAAACTATTTATATTATAGTTAATAGTTCCAGGTGGAGGATGGTAAGACAACATTTTACACACAGATGTTTCTTTGTGAGTCTGCTGGCCTATTTCTAACAATTTCCTGCTTATGGAGGAAGACATTTATGTGAAGCAAACAGTGTTTGGTATATAATAGAAATTTGTGTTTTTCTTTATTTACTCCCATTAATTAGCTAGTGAGACATGTTTTTTTTTGCTATTAATATTATGTAATCCTTTTTTTTTTTTTTTTAATTAAATTTTATTTAAGAATAATATAAAGCATGTAGTGCTTTTTTGAACTTAATGTTAATTGAACAGTAACATTTAAAATACAAACATTGTGTTCTAATTTGTTAACTATTAATTTCATACTTCACAACCATAATAACATTATGGGGCAGATTTACTAAGATTCCCAGGAAGTACTGGGCGCTCTACATGTAATAGTGCCCGTTTCAGCAAATTAAGAGTTCAACTAGGTGAACGTTCGAATGAAAATTTGCACTATTAGCGGCGAACATGCCTTAGTAAATTCAGAATTGGCGCTAATCTGCGATTCCGTGGATCTGCGAGTGCCAATTGCTACCAAGTTAATTTATAGCACTGCAATGCAACCATGATCCATGTATGTGAAGAAAACATTTTTATGTGAGATGTGCTCTACCTCGTGTGCATCTATTGATGTATATTCCAATTAGTATTCCTAGTTTTTTTTCTTCTTTTGCTAATGAATGCAGTTATGAATGAGTATCGCAGAGTAATGTCTGCTATTCTGTAAAGTTACATGTATTGAACATTTACACTTGCATATCTGTTCTATGTTATTTTTTTTTCATGTTATTTTTTTATTTAGGTGACTATAAAGCAGTAATTATTTATGTTCATTCTTTAATCATACTACACTATTATGTAGGTCTCAGCATACTTAGCACAATGGCTTGTTGGTCTGATCCAAAGCACTCAAGTTATGAGTTCAAATCCCAGCCAACCTACCACCCATAAGCTGTGTTTATTTTTCCAGTGCACGAGCGAATTAAAATAAACAAACAAAAAAACTTAAACTGCTGTTAACTAGTGTGTGATGTTTGGGATTCCACACCATAATATTATTGAATACTTACATACCATTGCATATATTTGAAGAGTTAATATAATAGAATCAACCAAACTAAAGCACATGGACTAATAGGCATTCGCCTATTTTCAGCATTTGCTGCTGAGTCCAATGCAATCTTTTAGTAGGTGATTCCCTCTGTGAGATTTGATATTAGCAAAACAAATTGGAAAAAACGGTGCAGGGTCAGGGCCAAAATTTTAAAAAACTGGCGTAGGGTCCCCCCCCAAAATCCATACCAGGCCCTTTGGGTCTGGCATAGCTTTTAAGGGGAACTTCCCCAACATCCATACCAGACCCTTGTCCCCATTTCGTCCCCAGATCCTGCCCCCCTATGTAAATGGGTATCGGGTACATCGTACCCCTACCCATTCACCCAAAAAGTGTAAAAAAATGCAAACCACAAGAGACAGTTTTTGACAAATCCTTTATTAAAGAAATTTAAAAAATTAAAAATTGTCCAGCAATGTACATCCATCGAAGAGATGGATTTTCTTCCCCCTCCCCCCCCCCCATTACACTTTCTACTCAAGGACTTCAACATTAGTATAAACATTTGGTACATTAATGTACTTGGGCCATAAAACATAAAAGGCATGTAAATCATGCTGCAGCATTTGACAATATAGTTAGAAGGACCCTGCTCAAAAGAGCTTACAATCTACAAGGGTAGGACACAAAAAAATTGACACATTCAAAAAATCACATTAGAAAAGCAGGGATACAAATCAAGCTAATAACAAGCATTATCTAACCTTTTTGGTGATCAAAAGTCGCCCCAAACCCCCAAAAAATTAGATGGCAGGGATACAAATCAAGCTTAGCCAACCATGACAAAACTTTGTGGTGTTCACTACTGTCATTCATTCAGATTTAGAAGCAATCATCAAACCACAGTGTCACGTACCTGGTGGGTTGTGAGCCTGAAGTGCAGGGAAAGACCTCTCTTACAGCTCCCACTCCCGTTCCCCTGGAATGGAAACAAAGGGCCAGGAGTGAAGAGTGGTATGGGTGCCTGGCAGGATCAACAGCTGCTGGTAGTTCAGTAGTGGTGGCACCCTCTGGAATCAGGAACCTGAAGAGAAGACTGAAGACAGCGACTGGAATGCAGATAGGACCAGGAACCCAACAGGTAAGCAAGCCGGATAGTGGAGTGCTGGACTGGAGCCGGAACAACAGCAGGTAGGAGCCTGGAACACTGGGCTGGAACCAGGAACAAGCAGCAGGTGATAGCCTGGAACGCTGGACTGGAACCAGGAACAACAGTAGGTAGCAGACTGGAACGCTGGACTGGAACCAGGAACAAGCAGTAGGTAGCTGACTGGAACGCTGGACTGGAAACAGCAGGTAATAGCCTGGAACGCTGGACTGGAACCAGGAACAAGCAGTAGGTAGCAGACTGGAACGCTGGACTGGAACCAGGAACAAGCAGTAGGTAGCAGACTGGAACGCTGGACTGGAACCAGGAACAAGCAGTAGGAAGCAGACTGGAACGCTGGACTGAAACCAGGAACAAGCAGTAGGTAGCAGACTGGAACGCTGGACTGGAACCAGGAACAACAGCAGGTAATAGCCTGGAACGCTGGACTGGAAACAGCAGGTAATAGCCTGGAACGCTGGACTGGAACCAGGAACAACAGCAGGTAATAGCCTGGAAGCCGGTATACACAGTGGAGGGTCAACAAGCCGGTGGTCGGACAGCAGAGGTACCAGGGGTAATGCAGAGGGATGGTCAGGCAAGCCAAGAGGGTCTGGTGCAGGCGGATAGCAGGATGGTCAAACAGGAAGCCGGGTCAGATAACAGGATACACAGATCAGATCAGGTAACTCGCACAGAACGCTGTAGAGAAGACAGCGGGGATGGAGTGTGACAGACCGGTTTAAATAGCCCGCCTGACACCAGCGGGAGTGCGCGCGTGCCCGTGCGTGACCGAACCCGTGAACGTGCGCGCATGCGCAGTGGAACCCGTGGCCATGTTCCCGTGCGCCTGGATCGCTAGTTACTGGCAGGATCTTCATGACATTGCCCCCCCCCAAGGGGCAGCCTCCGGATGCCCCTTTGAGAAAATTTCTCTGGGTGGGATCTTTTAAAGGTTTGTAACAGATCTTCAGCATGAATATTATCTTCTGGTTCCCAAGAATTCTCCTCTGGGCCAAACCCCTTCCATTTTATCAAAAATTGATTCTGGTTACCTCTTTTCCTATGGTCCATGATAGCCTCCACCTCGAATTCCTCCTCCCCATCTACCAGGATTGGATCAGGAGGATCCGTACTTCGACCTGGAAATGGGTTGGCAATAGATGGTTTGAGCAAGGACACGTGAAAAACTGGATGTACCTTTAGTGAATCCGGGAGTTTAAGTTCATATGCGACTTCGTTAATTCTCCGCTTAACAGAAAACGGTCCAAGAAACTTGGGACCCAATTTCTTGGAAGGGCAAGCCAACCTGAGGTTTACTGTGGACAACCATACCTGATCCCCAGGTGCAAGTAAGAGCTCACCTCGCCTTTTCTTATCGAAGGTTGCTTTATTATACTCCTGGGTCCTGGTCATGGTGTCCTGTAAAACTTGGTTGTTGGAGGTAAAGAAATCCAATTTCTCCTGGACTGCGGGTACTGTGCATTCTGGAAGAGAGTTAGGTAAAAATGAAGGGTAGAAACCATAATTCGCAAAAAACAGAGTCTGTTTGATAGCAGAATGAATAGAATTGTTATAAGCGAATTCGGCCAATGGCAGAACAGAAATCCAATCATCTTGGGCAAAAGAAGAAAAACAGCGCAAATATTGTTCAAGGGTCTGGTTTGTTCTTTCTGTTTGCCTATTAGTCTGGGGATGATAAGCCGATGAAAATGAAAGTTCAATGTTCAAGGTTTTACACAAAACCCTCCAGAATCGAGAGGTAAATTGTACCCCTCGATCTGAAACGATATTAACTGGTACCCCATGGAGCCTGATGACCTCTTTAATGAATGCTTGTGCTGTTTCTATAGCTGAAGGGGTGCCCTTCATTGGGACAAAGTGAGCCATCTTCGACAACCGGTCCACTATGACAAAGATTGAGGTGAAGCCCCCAGCCGGGGGTAATTCTACAATAAAGTCTATAGAGAGCATTTTCCAGGGCCTATCTGGGACAGGCAAGGGTTTTAGTAGACCCCATGCCTTTGTTTTGTGCCCTTTGTTCCTAATGCAGGTGGTACAGGACTCTACAAACTCTTTACAATCCTTGCGTAGCTGAGGCCACCAGAAGGTACGCTGTACCAAATCGGTGGTCTTAGCTACGCCAAAATGCCCAGCCAGCGGATGATCGTGGCAGAGCTCTAGTACTGAAACTAGTGTTTCAGGTATAAAGATCCTACTCTCATGCCACAGTAACCCATCCTTAACCTGGAACTCTGTTTTAATGGAAGATTCCAATCCTGCGGAAGCCTGTTTAATTTGGGAAAGCAGGTCTTCCTGAAGTAAAAGAAAATTCCCCGGGGACAGAATGGTGTCTGGAGGGGAAATCTCTTGGGATTTGTGAAACATCCTAGATAGGGCGTCAGGTTTGGTATTTTTGGAACCAGGGCGGTAAGTGACATGAAAGGAGAACCTGGAGAAGAAGAGAGCCCACCTGGCCTGACGTGGTTTCAACCTCTTTGCAGATCTCAAATACTCCAGGTTCTTATGATCTGTAAAAATTAAGACTGGATGAGCGGCACCCTCCAACAGATAGCGCCACTCCTCCAATGCTGACTTGATTGCCAACAACTCTCTGTCACCTACATCATAATTTCTCTCTGCCGTGGACAGTTTACGAGAAAAGAAGGCCACAGGATGCAGCAGGGCCTTAGTTCCCTGTCTTTGGGACAACACTGCCCCTACTGCAATTTCAGATGCGTCCACTTCTAGTATAAATGGCAGAGAGGAATCTGGATGCTTTAGTACAGAGGCGGAGGTGAAAAGGCCCTTGAGAGTCTCAAAAGCCTTTTGAGCTTCGGCAGACCAATGGAAGCGTGTACCTTGTTTGGTTAGTTGTGTGATGGGTGTAATGATGGCTGAAAACCCTTTAATAAATTTACTTACTTTACTTACTGGAAATGACTAACCCCAAAAATGGAATACTTTCCTGTTCAAATTCACATTTTTCAGCCTTTGCATATAGACCGTGTTGTCGAAGTCGGCCCAACACACTTCTGACGTGCCTGCGATGGGATTCAAGGGAACAAGAAAAAATCAATATGTCGTCTAAATAGACGATGACAAACAGGTCTAGAAAGTCACGTAACACATCATTAATAAAGTATTGAAATGTAGCAGGGGCATTGCACAGGCCAAAAGGCATCACGAGGTACTCAAAATGTCCATAGCGGGTACGAAAGGTGGTCTTCCATCCGTCTCCATCCCTAATACGAACTAAATTGTAGGCCCCACGGAGATCAAGTTTGGTGAATATGGTGGCCGTCCCCAGTCTTTGGAATAGCTCTGGTACTAGGGGGAGAGGGTACCGATTCTTTACAGTGATCTTATTTAATTCGCGGTAATCCACACAAGGCCTGAGGGTTTTATCTTTTTTCTGCAAAAAGAAGATGCCTGCACCTGCAGGAGACGTGGATGGACGAATGAAGCTTCTTTTAAGGTTTTCATCAATGTATTCTTTCAACGCCCCTTGTTCCACTTCAGTTAAGGGAAAGATTCTTCCAAAAGGAATTTCAGCACCGGGAAGTAACTCAATGGGACAATCATAGGCCCGGTGAGGGGGTAACACCTCTGCCTTCTGCTTACTAAATACGTCTAAAAAGTCATGATAGGCAGAAGGAATGGACGGGTGTAGACTAGGATCTGTATCTAGGCATAGCAGAGTAGGGTTCTCCTGGGTATTCTGAGTTCTGCAGAACTGTTGGCAATAAGGAGAGGGGAAGGTAACCTCACCCGTGATCCAATTAATGTCCGGATTGTGAGCCTGTAACCATGGCATGCCGAGAATTATGGGAAACAGGGGTGAAGCGATAATGTCCAGGCGTAACTGTTCCTGATGGGCATTGGAAATGGAAACGGGTATTGGGATAGTCTCTTGAGTAACAGGTCCAGACTTGATAGCGGTTCCATCAGCTAGATGGATAGAGAGTCCATGGGCTTTAGGCAACAAAGGTATTTGGTGTTGGGTGGCAAAAAGAGAATCCATGAAACAGCTGCAAGCTCCCGAGTCAATAATGGCGGTGATTTGCAGGGTCTCTCCTGGAAGCTGTAGCAGAAGAGGAAGAGCAAGGTGAGTGGTGTTTTTAACCAGAGGTGTAACATAGTCAGTAGATAGAGATAAACACTTACGGAGTTTAAGGGGACAGTTCCTGACATAGTGCCCAGGTTCCCCGCAATACAGGCACAAATTATTTGCTCGACGACGTTGTCGTTCCTCTTGGGTGAGCGAAGGCCGCAGGACTCCCAATTGCATCGGCTCAGGTAAGTTAAACGTGGATGTAGGTGGTGTTGGTGATGAGTGATGAGGAACCTTAGGGGTAACCCAAGTTGGACGAGAAGACCCCATAGCTCTCTCAGACCTACGCTCTCGTAGGCGTTGATCGATCTGGATGGCTAGATCGATTAAAGCATTTAAAGTCTGTGGTGTACCCACCTTGGCCAATTCATCCTTCAGAGAATCAGAAAGTCCCGACCGAAACTGATAGCGGAGAGCCGCATCATTCCAATTCGTGTCCGCACTCCACTTCCTGAATTCAGCCACATAGTCCTCTGCTGCTCTGCGACCCTGTTGAAGGGTGTGCAGAGCCGTCTCTGCAGTTACGGACAGCTGGGGGTCATCATACAACTGACCCAGTGCGTCAAAGAAGGTGGAGAGATTGGTCAGGGATATGTCCTTTTGCTCTAAGAGGCGATAGGCCCAGGTTTGGGGGTCACCAGAGAGTAGAGAAATTACGTAGCCCACCTTTGTAGCCTCCAGGGAAAAAGTACGTGGCTGCAGAGCAAAAAATAATTCGCAGGAGTTGCGGAAGGCCCTGAACTTATGGCGATTTCCAAAGAAGCGTTCAGGTGTAGGAACCTTAGGTTCTGGGGGGAGCATGACCACCGTTGAGGAAGGCCCGACTGAAGGAGCAGAGGAAGCTCCCTGGACCCCAATGGGATTAGACAGGGTTAACACTCGTTCCTCCAGCCTGGTGTATCCTTGCTGTAGATTCTTGACTGCTTCAGTCAATCCTGCCAGGTGTGCACAGAGTTCCTCCATGGGAGACGTTCCCTGCTCAGGCTCAGACATGGCTGTCTGCTACTCTCACATACCTGGTAGGTTGTGAGCCTGAAGTGCAGGGAAAGACCTCCCTTACAGCTCCCACTCTCGTTCCCCTGGAATGGAAACAGAGGGCCAGGAGTGAAGAGTGGTATGGGTGCCTGGCAGGATCAACAGCTGCTGGTAGTTCAGTAGTGGTGGCACCCTCTGGAATCAGGAACCAGAAGAGAAGACTGAAGACAGCGACTGGAATGCAGATAGGACCAGGAACCCAACAGGTAAGCAAGCCGGATAGTGGAGTGCTGGACTGGAGCCGGAACAACAGCAGGTAGGAGCCTGGAACACTGGGCTGGAACCAGGAACAAGCAGCAGGTGATAGCCTGGAATGCTGGACTGGAACCAGGAACAACAGTAGGTAGCAGACTGGAACGCTGGACTGGAACCAGGAACAAGCAGTAGGTAGCTGACTGGAACGCTGGACTGGAAACAGCAGGTAATAGCCTGGAACGCTGGACTGGAACCAGGAACAAGCAGTAGGTAGCAGACTGGAATGCTGGACTGGAACCAGGAACAAGCAGTAGGTAGCAGACTGGAACGCTGGACTGGAACCAGGAACAAGCAGTAGGAAGCAGACTGGAACGCTGGACTGGAACCAGGAACAAGCAGTAGGTAGCAGACTGGAACGCTGGACTGGAACCAGGAACAACAGCAGGTAATAGCCTGGAACGCTGGACTGGAAACAGCAGGTAATAGCCTGGAACGCTGGACTGGAACCAGGAACAAGCAGTAGGTAGCAGACTGGAACGCTGGACTGGAACCAGGAACAACAGCAGGTAATAGCCTGGAACGCTGGACTGGAAACAGCAGGTAATAGCCTGGAACGCTGGACTGGAACCAGGAACAAGCAGTAGGTAGCAGACTGGAACGCTGGACTGGAACCAGGAACAACAGCAGGTAATAGCCTGGAAGCCGGTATACACAGTGGAGGGTCAACAAGCCGGTGGTCGGTAGCGGTCAGACAGCAGAGGTACCAGGGGTAATGCAGAGGGATGGTCAGGCAAGCCAAGAGGGTCTGGTGCAGGCGGATAGCAGGATGGTCAAACAGGAAGCCGAGTCAGATAACAGGATACACTGATCAGATCAGGTAACTCACACAGAACGCTGTAGAGCAGACAGCGGGGATGGAGTGTGACAGACCGGTTTAAATAGCCCGCCTGACACCAGCGGGAGTGCGCGTGCCTGTGCGTGACCGCACCCGTGAACGCGCGCGCATGTGCAGTGGAACCCGTGGCCATGTTCCTGTGCGCCTGGATCGCTGGTTACTGGCAGGATCTTCATGACACACAGCCTTAGTGGGGTGTGTGTAGGGAATTAGGCATCACCCCCCTCCAAAAAACATATCTATTTGTAACCCAATATACACACTGCAAAGAAAGATTTAGGCCAAACGCCTGCCACAAATGCAGGCCTTTAAATAACCTAGCTATGTTTGCGAGCACATCTGGACACACCCAGTAAAGGACACACCCACCAGTGTAATTGACTCTGTCTCCTCATGTAGGCCTCAAGTGCTCTGACCTGTTCATCAGAAATACACACTCTTCACAAATGAAAGAATGCATCAGCATTGATATCTGTGCAGGGTAAACCTTAAAATAACAAATGTTCAAGGCTCTGGCCATGATCAGTGATCCCAAAAATCTCCAAATTAAATTTATACGTTGTTGGGCATGAGGAGGGTACAAAACAGGAAATGACAACTTTGTGAGGGCTGCTTTACACTAATTGGTGACGAAACGCATTTGTAATTCATCATCAGCATACATTAAAATACAGTATCTCACAGAAGTGAGTACACCCCTCACATTTTTATAAATATTTTATTATATCTTTTCATGTGAAGAAATGACACTTTGCTACAATGGAAAGTAGTGAGTTTACAGCTGGTATAACAGTGTAAATTTGCTGTCTCCTCAAAATAACTCAACACACAGCCATTAATGTCTAAACCGCTAGCAACAAAAGTGAGTACACCCCTAAGTGAAAATGTCCAAATTGGACCCAAAGTGTCACCATTGTGTGGTGTTTTGTATGGTCACCATTATTTTCCAAGCGGAGCTGGTGGATGTTAGAGACCTTGCGCTCCTCCCCCTCCCGTTTGAGGATGCCCCGCAGATGCTCAATAGGGTTTAGGTCTGGAGACATGCTTGGCCAATCCATTACCTTTACCCTCAGCTTCTTTAGCAAGGCAGTGGTCGTCTTGGAGGTGCGTTTGGGGTTGTTATGTTGGAATACTGCCCTGCAGCCCAGTCTCCAATGAATGGCCATCATGCTCTGCTTCAGTATGTCACAGTACATGTTGGTATTCCCAGTGCCGGCAGCACTCATGCAGCCCTAAACCATGACACTCCCACCACAATGCTTGACTGTAGGCAAGACACACTTGTCTTTGCTCTCCTCACCTGGTTGCCGCCACACACGCTTGACACCATCTGAACCAAATAAGTTTATTTTGGTCTCATCAGACCACCATGTTCTTAGTTTGCTAAAGACAAGCAGACTGTTTTCGGACATCCTTTCATCATCTTTAGAAGAGGCTAACTTCTGGGATGACAGCCATGCAGACCAATTTGATGCAGTGTGCAGCGTATGGTCTGAGCACTGTCAGGCTGACCCCCCCAACCCCTTCAACCTCTGCAGCAATGCTGGCAGCACTCATACGTCTCTTTCCCAAAGACAACCTCTGGATATGATGCTGAGCACGTGCACTCAACTTCTTTTGGTCGACCATGGCAAAACCTGTTCTGAGTGGAACCTGTCCTGTTAAACAGCTGCAGCTCAGTTTTAGGGTCTTGGCAATCTTCTTATAGCCTAGGCCACCTGTTTGTAGAGCAACAATTTTTTTATCAGATCCTCAGAGAGTTCTTTACCTTTAGGTGCTATGTTAAACTTCCAGTGACCAGTATAAGAGAGTGAGAGCAATAACACCAAACTTAACACACCTGCTCCCCATTCACACCTGAGACCTTGTAACACTAACGAGTCACATGACAACTACGAGGGAAAATGGCTAATTGGGCCCAATTTGGACATTTTCACTTAGGAGTGTAGTCGCTTTTGCTGCCAGCGGTTTAGACATAAATGGCTGTGTGTTGAGTTATTTTGAGGGAACAGCAAATTTACACTGTTATACAAGCTGTACACTCACTACTTTACATTGTAGCAAAGTATAATTTCTTCAGTGTTGTTACATGAAAATACATAATAAAATCATTACAAAAATGTGAGGGGTGTACTCACTTTTGTGAGATACTGTATATATGCAGGATCCCCCTAGATTTATACATTCATATCTGGCCCAAAACACCACAGTTCTAGATCTGGTGCAAACCCACAAAATTTTATATCTTGGGGTTCCATTATATGAAACCCATCAAAAATGTAATCACTGGTGAAAAAGAAACTTTAACACCACAAAAGGGGCAGAACATACAAACCTCTAGCCAGGTAGGATGGTTGGGATTCGAATCAAGAACCTCAGTGTGAACCAGTTAGTCGCTGTGCTGCCACATGTATGTAGGCTGCATCTCTGTGGTGTCAAACTGTCCAAAGTCTCAGGGGTGCAAGAAGTTAATCAATGCAGATGTACTGTGGAAGGCCAGAGAGCCATTCAACAACATGTTTCTGGCATATGTCATCTGTTTTGAAGGCTGGTTATGGCTGACTACTGTCAGCATGCTGAAAGATAAACAGCTGTCATTTTGTGGGTTTAGGTATGGTAAGAGGCTGCAATTAGTGCTTGTGGGGAAATGTTAAGGCTGGCCTTGCCTATGGAAAACATAAGACATGATTTGCAATAGTGGTGGAACCCTTCTACACATAAATATTACATTTAGACATAATTTATGGAAGGACCTGAGTCAGGAGCTATGTTTAACAACATAGGGAGAACAGACAACTTTTCTACATGAAGTGGCATGTTTGGGATTCAAACCAAGAACCTCAGTGCTGCTAAACAGAAGTGCTAATCTGTTAGCCACTGTGCTGCCACATGTGAAAACCTCCTATACATAAATATGCATTTCTTTGGACATATAGGTGGTGGTGGAATTACATTAGTCAGGAGTTATTTGTCTTGATTTATTCTGTGATATGTGGTGGTTCTTGGTGTGTGAGTGTAAAATAATGATGTTACCCTCTGAATTTTGGGAATGACACTTTTATTTCTGATGTTGGTACATATATTACATTTTTGGGGCTTAAATTATAAACATTTGGAAATACTAAACACACAAAATTGTGACTCATTTTAATCTTGCATAAGCAATGATATTGTTTGTGATTTGACACCTGTGTGAGTTTGGGTAAAGATTTTTGTGAGATGGACAGCAACAAATGAGAGAGACAGAGAAAAGTATATTTTACCTAAACATGAAAACATTACACATTCTAGCATTCTTAAACACAAAATACATGATGAAGAAGCAACATTGTTGCAAGGACAATTTATTTGAAAGAAAGATAAGTATTTATTTGGGGAAGTTACAACTGTACCATTATAATCAATGGCTGAAACTTGCATTGGGCTATATAGCGCAAATTTTCACTCACAAAAACGCATTTTAGCCCAGCGCTCATTTTGGTATTTACTATAGCGTCCTGTAAAAAAGGCACGGGAGTTGAAATGAGAGTAGTTTGCTCAGTTATGCTGGAACATAGTTGTACAGAGATGGGGAATTTATCTCTTCTTAGACTTTTAAAGATATTTCAGTGTATATAAAACTCTTGAAATCAGTTTAAACCATTCCACATATTTAAATACCATTTAGGTGATCATATCATGCTCTAAACATTATTTCCATGTGCTATTCTCCAGGTTCTAGCAAGAGTCATGGTTTGGACGCTATCTGTTGTCTGGAAGCTATAGTGAATTCAATTTTGGGATTATTTTCTCCCCAGTGCTATAGTGAATTCCATTTGGGTACTAATTGGCGCTATTTCACTATTTTGAGAGTGTTTATTCAAGCAAACGCATATTAGCGCTACTGGCACTATAGTAAATTACCCCTATTGGTCTTTAGCTTAGTTATACCAACCAAGCAACAAAAAATACCTGGAAATTATGCTTTTTATTCAAAGGGGGACTTCTAAGTAGAGAATAATGACTGCCCTCCACCCTAACAGGGAAGGGATAATATTTACTTTCTAAAGAAAATCAATAAAATAGTGTGGCACTAAATCAATAATCCAATATAACAATCCATAATAATAATCCACAATAATAAATCCACAAACTTAATGAGCATAAAAAACATAATTAAATAAATAACGTCCCAATTCGTAAAGTGCAAGCATAAAAAAATGTTTAAAAAAAAGAGTTCATAATTGATATATAATCTCCAACATGATAGGAAGTGTATAATCCCATATTCAAGTGCAGGTGTAAACAATTGCCTTTTATCCCAAAACAAGGGACCATCAAAAACTCGATAGTTGTGAATTTAATGTTCAGTTTATAAAAGTTCTTTCAGTGCTTGTCAACACCATGATATCACTCCGTGCTGAATGATTAAAATAGCCTGTTGACAAACAATGGGGAGCATACTAATGGAATGGTCAAAAGAGCTTTGCTACATGTGATGTCATCACGTTATCGGCTTGCTGGGATATCGGCATTTGGAAACCCCCTGCTTGGAAATCGCCCTGTATGCTTTTAATGCAATATTGCAACAGAATTTATGTAAGTGCATTTCTGTCATTAAAGAGACAGACTTATAAACATATTGCGGTATGGGGTTTTGTCTCTTTGCTTTTGCATTTCAATACTGTTTGAGTTTGGAGCAAGGGGATGACTAGCGGGATCAGGATGCCTTGGGTGTATAAAGCACTTTTAACCATTCTATTAGTATGCTCCTCATTGTTTGGTAAGAGGCTATTTTAATCATTCAGCATGGAGTGATATCACGGTGGTGGCAAGCGCTGGAAGCACTTCATATGAACTGAACATTGTATTCACACCTATCGAGTTTTTGATGGTCCCTTGTTTTGGGATAAGAGGCCATTGCTTTCACCTGCACTTGAATGCGGGATTACATACTTCCTACCATGGTGGAGATTACATATCAATTATGAACTCTTTTTTTTTTAAATGTTATGCTTGCACTTTATGACTTGGGACTTTATTTATTTAATTAATATTTTTATGCACATTAAGTTTGTGGAATTATTATTGTGGATTGTTATATTAGATTATTGATTTAGCGCCACACTATTTCATTGATTTTCTTTACAAATTTGTCATCACAGATTTCGGTGTAGGTTGCTTTTGCTTGCTACTTTTATAAACCCCAGCGCAGAAATGTTTTCATTTTTTTAATATTTACTTTCTTTCATTCTGTTCTGCCTGATCAGACTAGATCATAAAAAATTGAATGATTTGTTACTGTTGATAAAGATTTTCCAATATGTTATAAAATCTCTTTGTGCAATAAAAACCTCTTACAACAATCACAAGGTCCAGTAGTTAAAATAAATGGTGAACTTGGTATTTTCTGGGTGCTTTCTTCAGGTTGCACATGGCCAGCCTAAAGCAATATGATAAACAAAGAGGATCTGCACTCTCTAAAGCTGTACTGACATTTTTCATTTCAATACATTTTATTGAAAAATGTTAGGAACAGTACAAAGAAGCACAGAATAACTTCAGAGATATAGAGGTTCACATCTTTGCACTGTATACAAAGAATGAAATTCAGGTTCAAATATAATGAGTTGTATGCTAATGGAATGTAAGCCCCCAGGAATACTTTGAAGATAAGTATAGTGGTCAAGAAAAGGTTACATTGCACCCCAAACCATATTTGAGGTCGACTATCAGCTTAGTGCATCCTTAATGAAACACTTGCAGCATTGTAGTTGCAATAGTGGGGTGGGTGGGTGAATCCCTAAAAAATTGTGCTGGCATTTTATTTTATAGTTAGGTAAAAATCACAGTAACCTTTCTATTCCCTTAAAATGGCTGTGCTCCTTTGTGCCAATAACAGCTACCAAAACCCTAAACCAAAACAAAGCCATAAAACAGAAGATGAATGTAATAGAAGCTGGGAATATCACATCACATGCAGTTATGTTTACTATCCTTTTTAGTTATGAAACAATTCTATGCAGTTTGCCCTTTTCAGTTTCATTGCACTCATTAATGTTTGTTTTTTATGTATGATGCATCCTTGGATTTGAAAGCTGCGTTTTTATATAAAATCAAAAGTCATAAATCATAATAGCACTTTCCTGTGGTGTGAACACAGTGGTATAATACCTTGTTCCAGCAGGGATTTAGACTCCTTTCCATTTATTTTAATGAACTATGACTATTGCGGTTCTTGCTTAATGATATGGAATTTTTATTTTGAAAGCTTGTCATTCTTGTATAGAGTTCTCCCTAACCTAGTAGTCCAATGTTGGTTTGTTTCAAAAGGTGAAAATTTGGTATTGTATTTAACCCTTTTGTTGCCAGTATTTTTTTTTTTCTTTCTCGAACCTGCTAAAATGCACATTTTCATATGAAAACATACACATAATCCCATAAGATATACAGTGGGGACGGAAAGTATTCAGACCCCCTTAAATTTTTCACTCTGTTATATTGCAGCTATTTGCTAAAATCATTTAAGTTCATTTTTTTTCCTCATTAATGTACACACAGCACCCCATATTGACAGAAAAACACAGAATTGTTGACATTTTTGCAGATTTATTAAAAAAGAAAAACTGGAATATCACATGGTCCTAATTATTCAGACCCTTTGCTGTGACACTCATATATTTAACTCCAGTGCTGTCCATTTCTTCTGATCATCCTTGTGATGGTTCTATACCTTCATTTGAGTCCAGCTGTGTTTGATTATACTGATTGGACTTGATTAGGAAAGCCACACACTTGTCTATATAAGACCTTACAGCTCACAGTGCATGTCAGAGCAAATGAGAATCATGAGGTCAAAGGAACTGCCTGAAGAGCTTAGAGACAGAATTGTGGCAAGGCACAGATCTGGCCAAGGTTACAAAAAAAAAATTCTGCTGCACTTAAGGTTCCTACGAGCACAGTGGCCTCCATAATCCTTAAATGGAAGACGCCTGAAGGACTCCAAGATGGTGAGAAATAAGATTCTTTGGTCTGATGACACCATGATAGAACTTTTTGGCCTTAATTCTAAGCGATATGTGTGGAGAAAACCAGGCACTGCTCATCACCTGTCCAATACAGTCCCAACAGTGAAGCATGGTGGTGGCAGCATCATGCTGTGGGGGTGTTTTTCAGCTGCAGGGACAGGACGACTGGTTGCAATCGAGGGAAAGATGAATGCGGCCAAGTACAGGGATATCCTGGACGAAAACCTTCTCCATAGTGCTCAGGACCTCAGACTGGGCCAAAGGTTTACCTTCCAACAAGACAATGACCCTAAGCACACAGCTAAAATAACGAAGGAGTGGCTTCACAACAACTCCGTGACTGTTCTTGAATGGCCCAGACAGAGCCCTGACTTAAACCCAATTGAGCATCTCTGGAGAGACCTAAAAATGGCTGTCCACCACCGTTTACCATCCAACCTGACAGAACTGGAGAGGATCTGCAAGGAGGAATGGCAGAGGATCCCCAAATCCAGGTGTGGAAAACTTGTTGCATCTTTCCCAAAAAGACTCATGGCTGTATTAGATCAAAAGGGTGCTTCTACTAAATACTGAGCAAAGGGTCTGAATACTTAGGACCATGTGATATTTCAGTTTTTCTTTTTTTAATAAATCTGCAAAAATGTCAACAATTCTGTGTTTTTCTGTCAATACGGGGTGCTGTGTATACATTAATGAGGAAAAAAAATGAACTTAAAGAGGAGCTCGACCTTACAAAAAATTATTAAAAGCCAGCAGCTACAAATACTGCAGCTGCTGACTTTTAATAAATGGACACTTACCTGTCCTAGGGTCCAGCGATGTCGGCAGCCGAAGCCGATCAATCGCTCGGCTCTTGACTGCCCCCGCCGCCATCCTCGGTCAGGGAATCGGGAAGTGAAGCGCTGCAGCTTCACTGCCCGGTTCCCTACTGCGCATGCGCGAGTTGCGCTTTTCCCGCTGATCCCCGTTCTTTTCTGGGAACTGTGTGATTCCCAGAACACAACGGGGGGCGGGCATTTGTGGATATTCTGCGGCTGTCTAAGCCCGGAAGTGGCTGCAGATACCTGTATTAGACAGGTATTTGCACCCCCCTCCCCCCTGAAAGGTGCCAATTGTGGCACCGGAGGGGGGGAGGAATCTGATGAGCGGAAGTTCCACTTTGGGGTGGAACTCCGCTTTAAATGATTTTAGCAAATGGCTGCAATATAACAAATAGTGAAAAATTTAAGGGGGTCTGAATACTTTCCGTCACCACTGTACTTTTTTGAAATCAGAAGACCCATAGATTAAATTGATAGTAGTTTTTTTTTATGCTGCATGTTAATAGCACAGCTGTTTATTAAATCTATTTTTTCAGTACAAAAATAGCAACATTTAATTCAATACTTAAAGTGATTATAAACCTTTGTTTTTTTTTTAAATAAAAAACATATCATACTTACCTCCTCTGTGCAGTTAGTTTTGCACAGTGTGGCCCTGAACCTCATCTTCTGGGGTCCCCCGGTGGCGCTCGCGGCTCCTTCTCGCATCGGTAAACCCCCTGGGAGAAGCGCTCTGCCTGGGGTGTACCTTGCGGGCACGCTCCAGAGACCAGCATTTGCGTGCATAGACACAGAGTGCCAGACTTGGCCCCGCCCCCCCGTCGTCCGCCTCATTAGATTTGATTGCCAGCAGCGGGAGCCAATGGCTGCGCTGCTATCAATCTATCCCATCAAGAGCTGACAGTCCAGAGTCAATATTTACCCCGAGCGCCCTGGCATGTGGGGTTTACCCCGAGCACCCTGGCATGTGGGGATGGACTGATAGATGTGTCATTGATCTTGACAAAGAAGTCAGGGGAAGGGGCACATGGGGGAGAAATTATTAAGAGCTCGGTTTTAGATAGATTCAGTTTGAGGAAGTGGTGTGACATCCGGGCTGATATGTCTGTTAGTAAATCAGTGATGCGTGAGGAGACTGATGGGGTGATCTGAGGGGCAGAGAGATAGATTTGGGTGTCATCAGCATATAATTAGTAGCGGAAGCCATGGGAGGCCATCAGTTAACCCAGGGGGGACGTGTAGATTGAGAACTGTAGAGGTCCAAAGACAGAACCTTGGGGGACCCCAATGGTAAGAGGAGTTGGAGAGGAGGAAGTGGAGTTGTAAGTGACACTGAAGGTGAGATAGGTAAGATTTGAACCAACGGAGAGCGACTTTTAAGGTGTCAATAAATGAAAAATAGTATTTTTTAATCATAAAAAATATTTTATTAATGTCAATAAAAACATTTTCATAAAAAAATCCCTTATTTGCATGTCAAGTTCAAATCATATATTTGTACTGACACTACCGCTCTACATGTTTTCCTTTGAAATTTTTTTGGAAATATTTAATATAATTATTAGTGTGTACTTCAGTGCACCTTTATTTTTTGATAAACTATGAATTATGAATTTTGTAGTAATTAATCCCAATTTTGTTGTTTTACACTTTTAGTAATCATTTCATGCAGCATCTCCTGAAGAAGCTCACTCGAAGCGAAACATGTAGAGCGGTAGTGTCTGTACAAATATATAATTTTCCAAGAATCATTATAAATATCTAAGGCAAATGTCATTTTGGGTCTAGTTCATCATCTACATACAGATATAGTCTAATCATGTTTCCCTATTTCAGGAAGGAAAACATTTTACTTGTAACAGTTAAGCAGGGTGTCCTATACCAAAATGAATTATGAGAGGAGAGGCAAGGGTAAATAAAAATATTTTTTTGGCATTCACTGAAATGATCAATGGATGGCCCCTGCATCAATTATCAACATTATCAAAATACAGAGTTGTTGTTGTCGTCAAGAATATTTCTAGAATATACCCTGCATAAATCTTACTTGGTAATGTTACCCCTGCATAAAATGTTGACATTGAAGCCATAATCTTCTAGTTAAATTTTTTTAATAAGCGTGAAATGATGAAGCTAATTCCAGATTTGTCTCAGGTATAGGTTTTGTAATTAAAGTGTATGTAAACCTCAACAATGAACTTCTCTTATTTGCTTCCTTTTGTTCTGGTAAATATACTATTGAAAGTTTTTTGTTATTTCTGTTTGTCACTTGCTGACCGCAATACGTATATATATATATATATATATATATATATATATATATATATATATATATATATATATATATATATATATATATTGCAGTTTGCAGGTGGTTTACCGGGATTATGGCTGAAGATATAAGCCATAACCCTGGTATCGTTTACTGCAGCTGGTGGCTGGCTTTCTCATGAAAGCAGTCCAAGCAGCCATGAGACGCTAAAATGCTTCCCTCCCCACTGCTCGCCACTCTTTCTTGGGCTTACTGTTTCCGTTGGCTTACTGTTTCTGTCGGTTCGCCTGAGAAACGATCCGACTGTGTGGCTGGCTGCTCCCATAGGCGATCAAAGAGCAGATACTCTTTAATCGTTTTTTTTTTTATAAAGCAAAAGTTTAAAAAAAAAATTATTTTAAAGGTAAAGAGATTTGGGGTCTTTTTTACCCCAGATCTCTTCATAAAGAGGACCTGTCATCCTTACTTCTATTACATTCCTTGTAATATGAATAAAAAAAGATAAAAAAATTAAAGGCACAGTGTAAAAATAAAAAGTAAAATAAACAAGACAAAAAAATGTAAAGCACACCTCATCCCCTCGCAGAAGCGAACACATACGTAAGTCACACACGCATATGTAAACGGTGTTCGCACCACACATGTGAGGTATCAATGCGAACATTAGAGCAAGAGCAATAATTCTAGTGCTAGACCTCCTCTGTAACTTAACAAGCAACCTGTAAAGGCATTTAAAACACAGCCTATGGAGATATTTAAGTACCAAAGTTTGTCGCCATTCCACAAGCATGCGCAATTTTAAACGTGACATGTATTTATTTACTCGGTGTAACATCACCTTTCACATTTTACAAAAAAAATTGAGTTATATATTGTGTTTAGTTGTTGTTTTTTTTCATTCAAAATGTTTTATTAATAATAATAATTTATTCAATATTTTAATAAAATGTAATGAAAATACCGTGTGACATAAGAAATTGCAACAATCGCATTTTATTCCCTAGGGTATCTGCTAAAAAAATTTATAATGTTCGGGGTTCTGAGTAATTTTCTAGCAAAAAATATTAATTCAAACTGGTAAACAAAAAGTGCTAGAAAAAGCCCGATCGGCAAGTAGTTAAGTAGAAAAGTACCTGTTGAGATGCCAAAAATCCTGTAAAGACATCATTTTATGTGCACCCTGCCTGTGCTGCACTTTTATTTTTATCTATTTTTATTTTTTTTTTGGAATTGTAGGTGGAAATAAGTGCAGCATCTCTGTCACAAGAGGTGACATCGTTTAAGTCATAGACTTAGGCTCGGTTCACACATGGGCGGCACGACTTGCAGGTCGCCTCAGCGAGGCGACCTGCAAACGACTGCCGGGGCGACTTGCGAGACGACTTCTGCATAGAAGTCTATGCAAGTCGCCCCAAGTCGCCCCCAAAGTAATACAGGAACCTTTTTCTAAGTCGGAGCGACTTGCGTCGCTCCGATTAGAACGGTTCCATAGCACAGAACGGGAGGCGACTTGTCAGGCGACTAGGTCGCCTGACAAGTCGCCCCAGTGTGAACCGAGCCTTATAGAGATAAAATAAACTATCCATTTGCACTGGAGCTTTCTGAAGAGGAAAGGCGTGTATACTTTTGAACTTCTTACATCAATGAGTATTTTAAATCTCCAAGTAGATAGGATACAGCATTTTAAAAGAAAATGGTATATGGACTAGAACACTATTAATCTCCTGAGGTTAGGATAAAGATCTATTTCTACCCCTTATTATAACAAACCCCATCAAATTTAGTCATGAGATAAAAAGAACCAACCAATTTAAAAAGCAGAGAGTCAGTTTATTATTCCAGAATCTTAACCAGTTGCCTACCTTGGGCGTCTTACAAATGTCCATAAAACCCCCTCCTCTGTACACAGGACGTGTCTTGTATGCCTTGCACTACCTGCACTACCTTATCTTTTCTTATGTCCTTCTACTTAGCTCCTGTGCACAGCCTAGGAGCTAGTGAGAAGCCTTCCTCATTGAATAATTACTCTGACAGACAATCTCAGTGAGAATTCAATGTAACATTTTAAGCCAAAACAAAACAATAAACATAGTAGCTATCTTATCTCCTGAGTTCCCTGTCAGATTTGTGAGTGAGAGAGCTGCAGCTGACAGAGGAAAGTTTTTATTGTGTGCACAGGGAATTAACTCTTAATTAACCAGGACATGCTCTTTTTTTTTACTACTTAACCCTAATTTCAACCTGTATAAGCACTATTTAACAGTTTCATCTCCTGTTTCATGTTTCCATTTTAAATTATTTGCTGGAATTTTTTTTTTTATAAAGCACGTATGTACATTGTTATCTTTAAGGATTTACTGTTAAAAATACATAGTTTAGGGTATATCTGTTTTATTTTAAATCAGTAAGAATTATAAATTACTGATGCATTATGAGAAAAATATAATGTATGCAAAAAAACAAAAACAAAAAAAAAACTTTATTTCTTTTGTAAATAACTTTAACATGCTTTGTACCAAAAATTTAATTTTAGTGTTGCAGTAAATAGAACAAGCAGCAGAATAAAATCTATATGTTTTCCTCACATTATTGGTATGAGTTCAAAATATTACTGATCAAACTTGAAAAAATACATTTTTTTCAAATTTTTACTCTTTTTTCCCCTTAAATTGCAAATAAATTTAAAAAATTCTCAGAGGACTTTAGGGTCACTAGAAAGCCCCGTTTGTCCCCCCCAAAAAAATATATGTATCAATTCTTTACCATAAGTAATTACAAAGTTATAGACTCATGAACAGACACATCGCAGAAATGTGAAATATGGTCTGGTCCATAGGGGGTAAACAGGTGTGAGAGCCGAAGTGGTTAATGACTTCAATTGCTTACAATAATATCTCTCCACTATTTATACAAAAAATCAGCCAAAAGTTTCTCTCCAGCCGTGGGGACAATTTCTAGGAGTAAAAGTGTATTTCCACATTGGCAGTCAAATCTCAGTAAACCCACTATATGTTTGTTATGTGTTCCCATTCACACAGCATACCTAAAAAGATATACTTTTAATATTTCTTACCTTTTTAAGTTGTTTTTTTGGAGCAGGCCTTTGGGCAGGTTGCAAGCTACTCTGAACAATTTCAAAGTGAAAGTGGAGTGACAATGTGGACACAGACTGAGTTTCCCTTCTCTAAAGCAGTATTAAACCCAAAAGCAAACATTTATTATATTGCAGCTTACCAATTTTTAAATGTGATGCCTTAGTTGTCTTTTTAGGCTTTCTTTCTTCTAATTTTTTACCTGGTGATCTGGCTAGTAAGTGTGGTGTTTTTCAAAAGAATAAGCTTTCTTTCAGATCAATTTCAGTCACAGTGATGAAACAAACCAGTTACCACTGACAGGGGCGCTTACAATGATCAGTTTTTATTTATATAAAACCTTTCTCCCAAAAGAAACTGTTTGATGGAATTGCTTATAAAGTATAAGCTGGAGTTTGGCTTCAAATTGTTAATGTATTTAAATCCGCTAGTACACCCCCCCCCAAAACTGACAATGGTGCTGTCCAAAGGTGCCCCCTGTGCTCATTCATCCAGAATGGAGGCACTGTCATACAGGAGGTATGCTGCTGGCCAGATCAACAGATGAAAACAGAGGGGGAAAAGACTAAAAACGAATGCAGCCACCATATCAAAGAATTGGTAAGCTGCAATATATTACATTTTTGGTTTGGGGTTTAATACTGCTTTAGAATGCAATGCAGAATCCAAGCCTTGAGATCTTCAACCCTTTGTTAGGACAAGTGTTCAAATCTAGTTTACACCTGATAACGAGATCTGCCAGCACAGTACAGACAGGTTTAAATATGGTAAACAATAACTCACTAACCCCATCCATAACATTGTATAGCAGGGGAGCAGCAGTTTGAAAAGAGCAATTACAAATGTCTTTCAGGACAGCACACTTTCGTCTTTCAGGACAGCACACTTGAGAGACCTCGGCTCCTCCCCTCTTAGGAAACACCGCCTCCACCAGACTTTTAAGTCGCCCCTTCCCTTTAGCCTGTCAGTTTTGGTGTTTCCTCCAGAAGGGAGACATCACTAGGAACCTGGACCATATCAGCTGGGGAGGCTGAGTACGGTACGATCGTTAGAAAGGAGAGACAGAGGTCTCTCATTCACAGCAGTTCGGATGGGGAGTCTGGTTACCTGCTGTGGCATTGCGCTCCCTGTCCTCCCTTGGAGAATGCGAAGGCCTGGGAGTTCGTTTTTTCCGCTGCCTGGGGAAGGCGATACGAAGGTGTCCAGATTCCCCTCATCTTGAGAGTCAGCATGGAGCAAACGCTGAGTCGGATGACGGGCGACGTGATTTCCGACGGGAAGGGCACTTCCGTTCGGACCGCGGCTTCCGGTTCCGGCCGCGGGACGGATGAACGAACGGCGCAAGGGCTGGTGCGGGCTCCATTAAAGCTGAAGTGTCAGACAGAGGAGCATTCTGAGGCAGACCACTCCCCTGGCCAGAGGGATGTCAGAAATGGATTGGTTCCCGTTCTGTGCCGGGTGACGCCAGCACCAGCCACACTAAGGTAAGTGGAACCCTGGGGTGGTGTTCCCTTACCTTATTCCCACTTAGCTCCATGGGATAAACCCCCCCTCTTAGTGGTCAGAGGGGAGGAGAGGCACTTCTGGGACCCTGGTGATGGTTGGTCCTGGGGGGGTGCACTCCTGGTGTTGGTCACTTGGTTCTTTGTTTTTAAAAGACTGTTGCTGATGCCGGCGCCTGTTTTTGTCATTACAGGACAAACCTGCGGAAAACACCAAGCCCTTACATGTGTCCAAAAGAAAGTGCCCATCATGTAGAAGTACTTTGGGAGAGTCCTGGGGGAAGGTCTTGTGCAAAAAATGCATTGAAGACTTAGTTAAGGAACACTCTATGGAACAGAGCTCTGACCTGGCAGCTTCTGTTAAAGAGCTGTCCAGCACTTTTCAATCTTTCAAAACATTGTTTGAAAATTTTCAGCCTATACAGCCCCCAGCAGGCCCTCTGCCAGCACAGCAAGATGTCGCACCTGGTCCTTCAGGTCCCTCAGTCAGTGAGGAGTTACCGGGGGTTTCCAGAGAGGCTTTAGAGGATGAATCGGATGGTGCATCCTCACATTCCTCAAGCGAATCAGATGGAGAGAAGGTGGATGGCGAGTCCTCCAGAACCTCCCGATATAAACTCTCCTTGGAGGAGGTGGAGGAGCTCTTGGGAGCAATCCACACCACCCTAGTTATCCAGGAGGAGAGAAAATCTGTGTTTCCTAAGAGGGGAGGAGCCGAGGTCTCTCAAGTGTGCTGTCCTGAAAGACTCCTGGAAAAAACGTTACCGGTAAGTAACTTCGATTTTTTTTTTTTTTTTTTTTAGTTATTCAATGTGAATTTGCACAGGCATCACAAATTTACCATATTTTGCTTATTATGTAAATTTCCTATGATTGTCAGCTCCATTTGGTGGCTACATTGCATTTTTTTTTAACCTGAAATACCTCATTCAGAAAAATCATGGCTACTAGATGGATCTGGTCATTATAGGAAATCAACATATTCAGCAAATTACAGTTAGAAATTGTAAATCCTAGTAAAATTTTTCCAACTATTTTTTTTTTAAATTTTTTTACATAGACCCCTTATGCCCTGTACACACGGTCGGACATTGATTGGACATTCCGACAACAAAATCCATGGATTTTTTTCTGACGGATGTTGGCTCAAACTTGTCTTCCATACACACGGTCACACAAAGTTGTCGGAAAATCCGATCGTTCTGAACGCGGTGACGTAAAACACGTACGTCTGGGCTATAAACGGGGCAGTAGCCAATAGCTTTCATCTCTTAATTTTTTCTGAGCATGCGTGGCACTTTGTGCGTCGGATTTGTGTACACACGATCGGAAATTCCAACAACGGATTTTTCTGTCAGAAAATGTTAAAGTCTGCTCTCAAACTTTGTGTGTCGGAAATTCCGATGGAAAATGTCTGATGGAGCCCACACATGGTCGGAATTTTTTCCGACAACAAGGTCCTATCACACATTTTCCATCGGAAAGTCCGACCGTGTGTACAGGGCATAAGTCTTCTCTTTATTATGATAAATAATAAATATGAAAAACGCAATTTTGCTCATTTTTAGGTGACACTCTTAGCAAGAAGAATGCTTGAAATCAGAAAATATTCAGTTTGTGAAAAGGTTTCATAAGTTAGTGAATGACATGTAAATTCTTGTGGATTCCCATTAACAGTGCACCTGGGGTTATTTGAAACAAATTGAATTTTAAAATACGAGGCTTCATTTTTAAAAAGCCTCCTGGAAATGTCTTTCTGTTTTAATTCCCCCCAGAAAAAAAAATAATCCTAGATCTGAGGGAACTTAAATCTTCTACTGCCATTAGTTTCTTAAAGCAAAACTCCCATTTACTCTCCACATTATGTGCATGACAACATGGGTTCAGAGGACGTGGGTTAAATAACGCCAATGGCAGAAGACTGGAACTTACCAAATTAAAGGATTTTTTAGCAGCATTAATCCGATACTATAGCTGTCCCCTGCAGGCTCTAATGCTGGCCATTCACTATATGAAAAATCATTCAAACCCATTTTCGAAAAACAAACATTCGGCTGTGAGAGCAAACGATAGTGCCATCATGTAATGACCGATAAAAGGTTCAATGGACATAAATTAATCAGTTTTTTGTTTGTTTTTTTCACATATACCTAGTGCAAACAGTTTGGACAGGAAACACATTAGCCTTTCAATTTATCGTTCGCTCGGCAGAAAATGACCAAACTTGTCCTTCGCTTTTTCGGCTCAAAAACGTCCCAACCAATTACCGAGTTGTGCCCATTAACTGGCCGAAAAATGAACGAACTGTCTAAATGACCAAATTTCGGCCGATTTTTCATATACTGTATGGCCAGCATAAGACTGGGAACCAAGCGATCACATGACCACTAATTGCTCAGGTCTTGGTCTTAACTGAGCCAAAAGCGGTGACTGTCAGTCACTTCTCCTTTAACCACTTCACCTCCGGAAAGTTTACCCCCTTCCTGACCAGGCCATTGCCTGCGATACGGCACTGCTTTACTTTAACTGACAACTGCGTGGTCGTGTGACACTGTGCCCAAATAAAATTGATGTCCTTTTTTTTCCCCAACAAATAAAGCTTTCTTTTGGTGGTATCTGATCACCTCTGTGTTTTTTGTTTTTTTTTTGCACTATAAACAAAGAACGACCAACAACTTTAACCACTTCAGCCCCCAGAAGGATTTACCCCCTCCCTGACCAGAGCACTTTTTACAATTTGGCACTGCGTCGCTTTAACTGCTAATTGCGCGGTCATAAAAAAATATGTCCAAAGACACCGCGCTTACTCAGTAATAGCAGCTCACACAACAAAAAAAGGAAATTTGTAAATAGTGCAGGTATATATAGTGTAGAAATAGTTTGAATGACAAAAGCTAATGAGATAGCAAAAGAGGATGTATCAAACAGTTGTTCATAACACCATGCGTTTAAACTGGTACTGAAAAACACTTCAATATGTATCTATTATATAGAAAATCAAAAAAGTCCCATTTCATACACCACATAGAGGAAATGGAAAGAAGTAATGCACAATAATTGGATCCCCCATATGGAAGCAATGCAGGCTTACCGGAACCGTTGGACTCATAGAGACATATGTCCCCTGAGTCAGTAATGCTTGTATTGCCACCAGGCAATGAGATGGGGTCTCTCAGTGGAACAATATGAAATCCAGATGTTGTTTCTAAGGCTCCCGGCACAAATCTCCCGTGTATAGCCCAGTTACGTAGTAGCTCATAGAAGGTAAAAAAGGGGCCACATAGTATAATACCGTTTTTATAAAATAAAATTTAATTAAAGTAAAACACTTACATTTTCCATGTTAAAAGAGCGCTTATAGTAAAACAAATGGCAGGCAGTGGAGTCTCCCGACGCGTTTCGTCTACTCAGACTTCATCTGGGGTCATCTGGGGGCATTGCTTCCATATGGGGGATCCAATTATTGTGCATTACTTCTTTCCATTTCCTCTATGTGGTGTATGAACACCACCATCTGTTTGGGACTTTTTTGATTTTCTATATAATAGATACATATTGAAGTGTTTTTCAGTACCAGTTTGAACGCATGGTGTTATGAACAACTGTTTGATACATCCTCTTTTGCTATCTCATTAGCTAATTGCGCGGTCATGCAATGCTGTACCCAAACGAAATTTGTGTCCTTTTTTTCCCACAAATAGAGCTTTCTTTTGATGGTATTTGATCACCTCTGCGGTTTTTATTTTTTGGGCTATAAATGGAAAAAGACCGAAAATTTTGAAAAAAAATGATATTTTCTACTTTGTTATAAAAAAAATCCAATAAACTCAATTTTAGTCATACATTTAGGCCAAAATGTATTCGGCCACATGTCTTTGGTAAAAAAAATGTCAATAAGCGTATATTTATTGGTTTGCGCAAAAGTTATAGCGTCTACAAACTAGGGTACATTTTCTGGAATTTACACAGCTTTTAGTTTATGACTGCCTATGTCATTTCTTGAGGTGCTAAAATGGCAGGGCAGTGCAACCCCCCCCCCCCAAATGACCCCATTTTGGAAAGTAGACACCCCAAGGAAATTGCTGAGAGGCATGTTGAGCCCATTGAATATTTATTTTTTTTGTCCCAAGTGATTGTATAATGACAACAAAAAAAAAAAAATTTACAAAAAGTTGTCACTAAATGATATATTGCTCACACAGGCCATGGGCATATGTGGAATTGCACCCCAAAATACATTTAGCTGCTTCTCCTGAGTATGGGGATACCACATGTGTGGGACATTTTGGGAGCCTAGCCGCGTACGGGAGTAAACGCTGTTGCTGTCAAGATAAATAAATCCGCGCTGCAACTGAATGGCGTACCTGCTAAGCAAATGATGGTTAACAAAAAAACAAAGTAACATTACAGTATAACAGTAATACTTACCATACCTGCAAAGCAAATACAAAAAAAAAAATAGTAAAAAATAAAACATTTAACGCAACCTGTGCCTAAAATATATATATGCCGAAGCATGGGGGCATCCTCCCGCAAAAGGCAGGAGCAAATCGCTCCTCCACCCACTGCTGCCCCCACGCTTCGGCATATATGCTGAAGTATGTAACTGTGGTGGTGAAATCACCTCCGACAGCACTGGAGTCACGGCTTTATGTATCATGGGAGCAAACACTGTTGCTGTCAAGATAAATAAATCCGTGCTGCAGCTGAATGGCGTACCTGAAACCAAAAAAATGGTTAAAAAACAGTAAACTATAAAAAAATTACATACCTGAAAAGCAATCGTGATAAAACATAACAACAATAAAACATTGCAGAATAGAATACAGTAAAAAAGAGCAGAACAATAGAGAGAAAATAGAGAGAGAGAGAGAACAATAAAACGTAAAACGACAACTATTTTTGTTTTTTTTATTTTATATTTTTTTTGTGTTTTTTTTTTTTACTTTTTTTTTTTATTTTTTTTTATAACTGTAACATTTAAAACTGTAACGGTTCCAGGTTTGGGTCTCTCAAAATGCGATGGCATCTTGGGAGACCCTGTGAAAGTGTGCCTAGTCTGTGCAATGCTGTACCCTACGCTAAAACTCAACTAGTGTATGGTAGCGCTCAAAACATTCACCAGTGCAAAGACCAGGATTGCCAGGACAGGAGGGACAATAATACCGGGTGTCACGCCTATATCCGCGCTTTCTGCAGACACGACATTTTCTTTGGGGGGCTCGTTGGATAGGGGTACTCGGGAGAACATAAGGAAAATGCCTCCCATGCAGCCGGCTTAGTGCATCTGATTGGGGAAGGTGATATGGAGCATCGTCTGGATACAGAAGGGCTCTGACGATCTCTTCCTGGAATTTAAGGAAGGATCCAGTCTGTCCTGAAGCTCTGTATAGCACATGAGCGTTCAGCAAAGCCAATTGAAATAAGTATACAGACACTTTTTTGTACCAGCGTCTGGCCTTACGGGCAACTAGGTACAGCGCCAACAACTGGTCGTTGAGGTCCACCCCTCCCATATTTTGGTTATATTCGTGGACACAGGAGTTTCTCCACAACACCAGTCGCCGTAGTAATTTGGACCGACGTGTCTGCATGAAGGGAGGTAAGAACGAAAACATTCTTATTGTCCCTCCACTTCATAGCGAGCAAATTATTACACTGCAAGCAGGCTCTCTCCCCCAGCCTAAGACAGGAATCTACAAGCCGCTGGGGAAAGCCCCAGCGATTAGGTCGCACAGTGCCACATGCTCCAATTTGATGATCAAAAAGGTGACTAAAAAGTGGCACGCTCGTGTAATAATTGCCCACATATAAATGGTACCCCTTTCCGAATAAGGGTGACACCAAGTCCCACACTATCTTGCCAGCGCTTCCAATGTAGTCAGGGCAGTTTGTCGGCTCTACGTGACTATCTTTGCCCTCGTAAACCATTAAACTACATGTATAGCCTGTGGCCCTGTCACAGAGCTTATACATCTTGACCCCGTATCTAGCACGCTTGCTGGGAAGGTACTGTTTGAATGACAAGCGGCCAGAAAATTTAATCAGGGACTCATCAACGCAGACAACTTGATGGGGAGTAAACAAGTCTGCAAAACGTTGGTTGAAGTGGTTTACGAGGGGCCGAATTTTGTAGAGCCGATCGTATTCAGGGTCTCCACGAGGACGACAGAGTTCATTGTCATTGAAGTGCATGAACCGCAAAATCTGCTCGTATTGTGCCCTGGCCATGGAAGCAGAGAACACGGGCATATGGTAAATTGGGTCAGTGGACCAATATGACCGCAACTCACTCTTTTTATTTATGCCCATGTTGAGGGAAAGGCCCAGAAAGATCTTAAATTCTGAGACCGTAATTGGTCTCCAATCTCTGGCAAGGGAGGACTGGGGATTAGCGGCGATGTGTTGACCAGCGTATAAATTGCTCTGGTCCACAATAGATCTATAGAGATCTTCGGTGAAAAACAGTGAATAAAAATCCAGTGGCGTAAAATCAACTGTTTCCACCTGAATTCCGGGTTGGCCAGTGAATGGGGGAAGTACGGGTGCTGCAGAAGTGGTGGGTTCCCAATTCGGATTGGTGAATGCAGCAGGAAGGGCACTATGGGCACGATGGGCCTGTGTTTGTCTTCTTGGTGGCAGCGGGACAATAGTAGTGCTTGCCACCTCACCAGCTTGAACTGCACTTATGGGACTCACCACGTCACCACGTGATACTGCAGTGCTGGATGTATGACCAGGGTGTACTAGGCCGCTGGTGCTTGCCAGCTCACCAGAAGGAATAGCGGCGCTAGTACTTCTCTGCTCCATATGAGGGACCTGCGGTTCTTGCACTTCAAGGACAGAAGAAGAAGTTCGGGGTCTGGTACGCCTGACCTTAGCAGGGACCACAACTCCGTCGTCAGAGCTATCTGTCATGGAGCCGCTGTCCTTTACAGGATCGTATTCTGAGCCTGAATCTGACAGATGAGTGACTTCCTCTTCACTATCTGTCATGCTCAGAAACGTGTAGGCCTCTTCACTAGTGTACCTTCGATTTGCCGTTTTGGGCTCTAAATTTAGGGGTACGCTAGTGAGACTCACAGGCAAAAAAGCTCCTGACTATCAGCGACTGTATCAAAACGCTACCAAAAAATTGTTAGCGATTGCAGGAATCAGGCCTGACTCTGCGAACGCTGCAGTTATGTGTGCTTAGTGTTTTGTAAGTGTCAGTGATCAATCGATACTGCACTTGGGTGGGCTGGGCTGGGCCGAGGGGCAAAACGCAGGAGCAAGTAGGTATCTGGGCTGATCCCGCTACCACTGTGTTTTTGAGGACCCTAAACTGCTGGGGATGCTAGTATAGATCTGATCGGATCAGATATTGATCCGTTCAGATACTATACCACTAAAAAATTAATAAATAATGAAAAAATAATGTCCAGTAGTGATAATAAAACAATGCGGACCCCCCACCCGCGGGCAGGCAAGAACGTACCTGTAAGTCCTTTTGCCTGCCCGTGCCATTCTGCCGACGTACATCGTAGTGCGGCGGTCGGCAACTGGTTAAAAAAAAAAATTGATCTTTTGCAAAAATGTTTTACTTTATGCTTTAAAGTGGTTGTTAAGCCACTCTAACCTGTATACACCATCAGCACTGCCTCGTGTTGTAATATCCCCCTCTGTGTGTGATTTATAAAAATAAATGCTGCAAATACCTCATTTAACTGCCGAGATTGCGATCACATGACTGGCCAGCATTCTCCTTTTCTCCTCTGAGAGATGCAGTGGGTGGGGCTGAGATTCCCCTGCTGATGTCAGTCTGGAGGAGGGGAGGAGGAGAGAGATGGCTGGTCGTAATCTCGGCTCTTAAATTAGGTATTTACAGCATTCATATTTATAAATCATTCACAGAGGGGGAAACTGCAGTAAGGGGCAGTGTTGATGGTGTATACAGGTTAGTGTTATGAGAGCAGCAGGAGGGGGAAGGGGCAGTTCACACACAGTCAGAGAGGGGAGGGGGGAGGAGGACACAGGAGCAGAGAGGAGAGCAGATGTCAGGCTGCTGATGACAGAGGCGCATAAACTGACCACGGTGTCTGGTCTCAGAATCCATGATACACTGTGGTCAGTTTACAGAGGGGTGGGGAGAAACTGGTAGGATCAGCCAGGTTTTTTAGGTTACAAAAGTTACAGGGGGCCAAACGACACAGGACAAGCACGTTTTAAAGAAGCACGATCCATTTTTAATTTTTTGGGGTTAACAAACGCTTTAACCACTTCTATACTGGGCCGTAGACAAATAACACCGGCAGGAACATCTCCTCCCTCCGGGGCCTGCAGCGCGGCGATCGGGGATAAGGCGTGACCACAGCCAATCCCCGATCAGAGTAAAGAGCCAATGAAATTGGCTCATTACCACGTGACCAGCTGTGTCCAATCACAGCTGGTCACATGTGCTGTGCTCGTAATCGCAGCTCGTGCACGCCCCCAGGGGCACGCAGCGTCGCAATCAGGGACGAGGCGTGTCCCTCGGACACATCCCATCCCCGATCGGGTTAAACAGCCAATAAAATTGGCTCTTTACCACATGACTGGCTGTGTACAATCACAGCCTCTCACAAATTTCAACAAACGGCTGTAGTGACGTTTCCGGGTTCTCCTCCTCAGTGTGTGAGGAGGAGATCTAGAAGTAAAAAGTACAGTACAGTGCCTGATCTCCCCCCAAATAAAGAGAACCTGTCACCAGCATCAGAGTACCTGTCACCAGCCCCAGAGTACCTGTCACAGCCCATCATAGTGCCTGAGTACCTGTCACCAGCCAATCAGAGTACCCGAGTACCTGTCACCAGCCCATTGGAGTACCTGAGTACCTATAACCAGCTCATCAGAGTACCTGAGTACCTGTCACCAGCCCATCAAAGTCCTCGAGTACCTGTCACCAGCCCATCAAAGTCCTCGAGTACCTGTCACCAGCCCATCAGAGTACCCGAGTGCCTGTCTTCAGCCCATCAGAGTATCCCAAGTATCTGTCTCCAACTCATCAGAGTACCCAAGTACCTGTCATCAGCCCATGCCTCATAGAATATACGTTGGGGTGTTTGCTTTTCAAAATTGGGTCATTTTGTGGGTGTTTCAATTGTCCTAGTGCTCCAGGACCTTCAAAAGTGTGATAGGTAGTTATGAAATTTTAGATGTGTAATTTATGCTCCTAGAATGCCTGATGATGCTCCCTGCATGTTGGGAGTCTTTATGTGGCCTGGCTGTGTAAAAGTTTCACATATATGGTATGCTCAGTAGTAGCAGAATGTATTTTGGGGTGTAATTGGAAGTATGCTTATGCGTGTGTGAGAAATAACTTGTTATTATGACAATTCTGTGTAAAAATAAAAAATGAATTTCTTAATTTTCCCAAGATTTGTGGGAAAAAATACAACTTCAAAAAACTCACCATGCCTCTTACTAAATACCTTGGATTGTCTACTTTCCAAAAAGGGGTCATTTTGGGGGTATTTGTACTGTCCTGACATTTCACAGCCTCAAGAACTGAGATAGGCAGTCAGTACATCAGGTGTGATCAATTTTGAATGATTTGCACCATAGCGTGAAGACTATCATTTTCACACAGACCAAATAATATACACTAATTTGAGTTATTTTTACCAAAGATAGATATAAATTTTGGCCCAAATTTATGAACACAAATTACTTATTTTTATACTTATACTTATTTTTTTAATAGAAACTAAAAAAGCGTATTTTTTTTATTTTTTATTTTTGCTCTTTTTTTACTTATATCACAAAAAAAAAAAAAAAAAAAAACCTAGAGGTGATTAAATATGTGAAAAAAAAAAACTCTAAAAATGTTGTTTGGGTACAGTGTTGCATGACTGAGTAATTCTCATTCAAAATGTGAGAGTGCTGAAAGCTAAAAATTGATCTGGGCAGGAAGGGGGTATAAGTGCCCTGTATTGAAGTGGTAAAAACAAATCCAATAACAAATGTAAAAAATTTAATTTCTTCATCAATTTAGGCCAATATGTATTCTGCTACATATTTTTGGTAAAAAAAAAAATCCCAATAAGCATATATTGATTGGTTTGCGCAAAAGTTATAGGGTCTACAAACTAGGGGATATTTTTATTTATTTTTATTGATATGTTTTGTTAGTAATGGTGGCGAGCAGCGATTTATAGCAGGACTGAGATATTGTGGAGGACAAATTGGGCACCTGACACTTTTGACACTTTTTTTGTGGACCAGTGACAATAATACAGTGATCAGTGCTAAAAATATGCACTGTCACTGTACTAATGACACTGGCAAGGAAGGGGTTAACATCAGGGGCAAACAACGGGTGAACTGTGTGCCTAGCTAATGTTTCAGTGTAGTGGGGGAGGAGCTTTTACTAGTGGAAGGCATGGATCAGTGTTCCTGCTTTACAAAAACACAAGATCCATGCCTTCTATACTTGTTTACATAGGCAGACTGCCATTCTGCCAGGTCTACCAAACGATCAGTGGGTGCTGGCAGACATCGGGTCTGCCGCACCCACTGACCAGCTCCCGCTATGTAAAATCACAGCGGGATAGAGCCCCCGGCACCGCACTCGTGCCCAAAACCCGTAAGTACAGAATCTCATATATATATATATATAGATAGATAGATAGATAGATAGATAGATAGATAGATAGATAGATAGATAGATAGATAGATATACATAATTCTGCACAGCGCGGCCACCCTGTAGCAGTAAATGTACTATGGGGAGGTCAGGAATTAGTTAAGAGGGAGGGCTCTGGATTAGGGGGGGGGTTTATCATAAAATCTGCTTTTTTTTTTTTTTTCTCCTTTTGATGGGCTATGCAGTTGTAGTATTTTAACTGGAATGGTGTTTTGTAAATTCTGAGACATTGTTACAGATATTTTCTAAAATTGCTTAACTGTGCCTTTTGGATGGACTTATTTGTATTGTAGTAACTTTTTCCATAATAAAAATAACTGATTTTAAAAAAGAATTGCTTAATTATTATTTGGTACATAAATGTTATCTGCCATGGGATTTGTAATTCTGTCCAGCGAGATTTGTTAACCGGGCATCCCTGTCAGAAAGCATAGCCAGCTAATTATCACCTACCACAGGAGCAGGAGAGTGTTTTTCCTTATCTTCTACTGTCTGAAAGAATTTATAACAGGGATGCACCCATACCAGTTTTTTAAGACTATGAGTACCAATACCAATGTATGTGTGTGTGTGATCCGCCATTTTTGAGTAGCAGGCGTTAAGCGCACTGCTGGCGGCTCACTCACACTTTATTTGGGTACAGTGTTGCACGACTACGCAATTTTCAGTTAAAGTAATGCAGTACCGTATTGCAAAAACTGGCCTGGTGAAGAAGAAGTAAATCTTCCGTAGCTGAAGTGGTTAAGGCAGCGGTTAGCCTGCATTTTAAACTGCATCCAATTTGCATGGCATGTGAACCAAACCGGCTTTCTTTAGACCTGGTTCATATATGTGCGGACCAGCCGATTTTCACTCCGGTTCAGGTGTGATTTCCAGTGTCATTCATTTTAAAAATTTGCACCTGAAGCGCACCTGAAGTGCTCAACAAAATTGCACTGAACTCTTTTTACTAATCTCACTGAAACCGGGCCCGCACATATGTGAACCTAGTCTTAGTGGCAGTTCACACATATGCAATGTCACCGCACTGCTGTGCAAATCACATGCGATGTCTGTGCGATGCAAATTCGAATTTAGCCATACACATTGTATAGCTGAATTTGCAACGCATTCAGACCAGAATTGTTTAGGACCATTTCTTTTGTTCGCACCAGAATCGGATCGCATGGATGTTCATACTGATGCGATCCAATTCTTGTCTGATTTGACAGTTCACACTGTGATATGCGAACAGATCTGGGCTTGTCATTAACTTTATATTGACCCCTGCAGCGGTTCGCATAGGGCAGTGTGAACTGCCTGCGAGAGACATTCGTTTGCGGGAACCCATACTGGAATCACACGGGTTCTCGCATCTCATATGTGTGAACCGGCACTTAGAGTCTGCAGACTTGAAGGTATCGGAACATTTGCAGGAGTACAAGTACTCCTGCAAATGCTTAGTATGGGCACCGGTATCCGTATTGGTGCAACGCTAATTTATAACATACATGTCTATAAAATGGGCATTAGAATTGAAGATAATTTGCTGATGTACAAAAGTAAAATGTGGCTTCTTTATTTAGTATTTGAATTGTTAACTTTATGCTTTTCATTCCAGCAAAACAAAGTCCAGCATTGTCAGCCATCAGCTTTATCCAATTTGCTGCTGTTTTACCAATCCAAGGAGCAAACACAGGATCTCTGTCAAACGAATTAGTCAAACTGCACTGTACGACACCGCCAAGAAGGTAGACTTGCATATGAGCACGCCAATTTAACATGCAATATATAGACTGCCTTATGAAAATAAAAATTTCAGAAAAATTTTAAACATTAACCTCAGCCATAGTTCTGGTAATTTTAATCATGAAAATAGTGCATTGAGAGTGGTTGTTGTAAGCTTAAAGCGGAGTTCCACCCAAAAGTGGAACTTCCGCTCATCTGATTCCTCCCCCCCTCTGATGCCACAATTGGCACATTTCGGGGGGGGGGGGGGACAGGATACCTGTCTTTAACAGGTATCCTTTCCTACTTCCGGGAGCCTCAGCCGTGGCTATTGACGTCACGGCTGGGGCTCCCTCCTCTTCCCTCCTCCTTCCCCTGTTGCCGGGACAGTAGGAGAGAGGAGCGGGCCTCGCGCATGCGCAGTAGGGTTCCCGGCATGAAGCCGAAAGGCTACACTGCCAGGTACCTTTACCCACAATGGCGGTGGCATCACCCAACAGCTGATGGAAACATCAGCTGCGGTGCCGACATTGCTGGACTCCAGGACAGGTAAATGTCCTATTATTAAAAGCCAGCAGCTGCAGTATGTGTAGCTGCTGTTTTTTTATTTTATCTTTTTGAGCGGACCTCCACTTTAAAGGAAAAAAAATGCTCCTGTCCCAAGGCACAGTGCTTTTGCCATGTCAATTGTCCCTTTCTATGTTCTACATTACCGGGCTGTTCCTGCCTGTTCCTGTCTTCCCCTCTGTAAACTGACCATCTTTATCATGGCTGCTGATCTCTAAAAGCGTGGTCAGTTTACATGCCTCTGTCATGCATCATCCCCGTCAGTTCCGTAGCCTGTGTGAGAACCGATCTCCCTCCTCTCCTCCCTGTGTAATTCTATTCCCCGCAGCTGCTCCAGTGCTTGTAAAGTAAAGAAGCATCTATTATTTACTTTGATCCTCTCTGTTTTATGTCCCTGTTTAGTACAGTATGTGTGTTTTCCTAAAATTATAATGCACACCTTCTTTGCAGATCCCTGCTGTGCTGTCATGTGACCTCCCTCTGCTGGCTTGGATTCATCATGGGGGAATCTTAGCCCCTCCCACTGTACTCACTCAGGAAGAGAAGCGGAGGGAGGTCACATGACAGGAAAGCAGTGCTCTGCAAAAAAGGTATTTAGCATTATAATTTTAGGAAAACACACACACATATACTGTACTGAACAGGGACCTAAAACAGAGAGAATCAAAGTAATAATACATGTGACTTTACCAACCACTTGAAGGACTTTGTATCCTTAAATTTTAATCACTGTTGCATCAAACACTGTGTCCCCTGAGAGTTTCCCTCATAGAGGGCACAGTCTATTACACAACAAAATATTTAGCCCTTTGGCGAACTTTGAGACTAGGGATGAGCTTGATGATCGGGTTGAACAAACGTTGTGTGCCGTTCACCAAAGAGCGAACATTACGGGGCATTTGTGGAAAATTTGAGCGGTGCAGAACGCCCCATAATGCACTGTGAGATCGCAGTGCATTGCTGTATGATGATTGGCCAAAGAATGCACCTGACCTGCATACTTTGGCCAATCCCAGCGCCCTCTGCTAAGAGAGCCATAATTGGCCAAAGGCAGGGTGCCAATCATGGCTCAGCGGGACTAAGTCCAAGCCCACACTATATAAGGCTGCCTACACGGCGGCCCTGTGTAGTGTGTTTGGTGTGGACGGAGAGATAGCTTGATTTAGATTAAGCAGGCAGGTTATTCAGTTAGTGGCAGTGTATATATATATATATATATATATATATATATATATATATATATACATACTCTGCATTTAGCATAGACTATAAATTCAGTGTTTACTCTATATTCAGTCTATATTCAGTCAGTGCAGGCAGTGTATTAATATATATATATATATATATATATATATATATATATATTACAGACCAGTTAGCCTAACATCAGTAGTATGTAAACTCTTGGCGGGAATGATAAGGGACTATATACAAGATTGCAGTAATGAGAACGGTATCATTAGCAGTAATCAGCGTGGATTCATGAAGAATCGTTCTTGCAAAACCAATCTATTAACCTTCTATGAGGAGGTGAGTTGCCATCTAGATAAAAGAAGGCCCGTAGACGTGGTGTATCTGGATTTTGCAAAAGCATTTGACACAGTTCCCCATAAACGTTTACTGTACAAAATAAGGTCCGTTGATATGGACCATAGGGTGAGTACATGGATTGAAAACTGGCTACAAGGGCGAGTTCAGAGGGTAGTGATAAATGGGGAGTACTCGATATGGTCAGGGGTGGGAAATGGGGTCCCTCACGGTTCTGTTCTGGGACCAATCCTATTTAATTTATTCATAAACGACCTGGAGGATGGGGTAAACAGTTCAATCTCTGTATTTGCGGACGATACTAAGCTAAGCAGGGCAATAACTTCTCGCAGGATGTGGAAACCTTGCAAAAAGATCTGAACAAATGAATGGGGTGGGCAACTACATGGAAAATAAGGTTCAATGCAGAAAAATGTAAAATAATGCATTTGGGTGGCAAAAATATGAATGCAATCTATACATTGGGGGGAGAACCTCTGGGGGAATCTAGGATGGAAAAGGACCTGGGGGTCCTAGTAGATGATAGACTAAGCAATGGCATGCAATGCCAAGCTGCTGCTAACAAAGCAAACAGAATATTGGCATGCATTAAAAAGGGGATCAACTCCAGAGATAAAACGATAATTCTCCCACTGCAAGACTCTGGTCCAGCCGCACCTAGAGCATGCTGTCCAGTTCTGGGCACCAGTCCTCAGGAAGGATGTACTGAAATGGAGCGACTACAAAGAAGGGCAACAAAACTAATAAATGGTCTGTTATGAGGAAAGGTTGCGAGCACTTAACTTATTCTCTCTGGAGAAGAGACGCTTGAGTGGAGATATAATTTCAATATACAAGTACTATACTGGTGACCCCACAATAGGGATAAATTTTTTTCGCAGAAGGGAGTTTAACAAGACTCATGGCCACTCATTAAAATTAGAAGAAAAGAGGTTTAACCTTAAAATAGGTAGATGGTTCTTTACTGTAAGAGCGGCAAGGATGTGGAATTCCCTTCCACAGGTGGTGGTCTCAGCGGGGGCATCGATAGTTTCAAGAAACTATTAGGTAAGCACATGAACGACCACAACATACAGGGATATACAGGGATATACAATGTAATACTGACATATAATCACACACATAGGTTGGACTTGATGGACTTGTGTCTTTTTCAACCTCACCTACTATGTAACTATGTAATACAGTGCAGAGTATACAGTGGGGTTTATTTAGTAAGGGCAAATCCACTTTGCCCTGCAAGTGCACTTAAAAGTGCACTGAAAAGTGCACTTGGAAGTAAAGTCACTATAGATCCGAGGGGGATATGCAAGCAAAATAAAAAACAGCATTTTAGTTTGCATATGATTGGATGATAAAATCAGCAGAGCTTCCTCTCATTTCAGATCTACCCCTTAAATCTACCCCTTAGATTTAGAACGACTGCACTTCCATGTGCACTTGCAGTGCAAAGTGGATTTACCATAAATAACCCCTAGTGTACAGTTTCTACTACACTTCTGGAGGTGTACACAGTACATATAGTATTTGACAGCAGGGCCTGTTCCTGCACTCACCAAGAGTAACTGTGAAGGGGTTACAGTGTTCTGGTACCACCAACACCTAAGGCCCAATTTTATGCAGAGTATATAGGGCAGGCCTTATAGTATATATACTGTTCAGAGTATACAGTATAGTGCCTGGGGGCCTGGGGGACCCCCACGCCATTTTTTAAAAAAATTTGGGTGCGGGGTTCCCCTTAATATCCATACCAGACCCAAAGGGTCTGGTAATGGACTGGGTTTTTTTCAATGATTTTCATCTATATTGCTGGGACCCGACAATACATTATAGCCGCGAGCAGTTTTCAATTACTTTTTTCCTTTAGAAATGTGATTTTGCTGTGTTATGATTCTAAACACGGAAAAACTGCACCACTTTGCAGGCATACTATAGACACCCTCCAGGCACAATATTTAAAGGTATATTTCATTTTTATTGTTTCAGTTTAAGCATTATTAAAATCACTGTTCCCGAAAAAAACTTTTTTTGCATTGATACATGTCCCTTGGGGCAAGACCCGGGTCCCCAAACACTTTTTATGGCAATAACTTGCATATAAGCCTTTAAAATTTAGCACTTTTGCTTTTTCGTGTTTGTGTCCCATAGACTTCAACAGTGTTCGCGTTTTCGAACAAATTTTTTGCCTGTTCGCATGTTCTGCTGCGAACCGAACCGGGGGGGGGGTGTTTGGCTCATCCCTATTTGAGACAGTTTGGGTCTGCTTAGATCTACAGGTCTGGTAGTGGAGGGTCGGCTTTCAAAGAGTCTGCTGCAAGGGATAGGGGTCCATAATGTGGGCTGAGTATTTTCTCCTGCCACTGACTGGGTCTCTGCGGGCTTAGAACATCTTGTTTCCCACTCCTCCTCCTCGGAACTCTCCTCAGAGGATGACCATGCAAACAGTCGCTCCAAAGACCCAAACTTCTCCAGTATTCTGGGGGAACCCCAATCAATGACCCGGCCCTCACTTACCTCTTCCAGCTCACCTGGAGCTACACCTCCCTCCAGCATGGGCTCCTTCTGGAGAGGCACAGCAATTGACTTAGAGCAGGCCAGCTCGTCACGGATGTCATCCGGCTCCTGCACAATGGCACGTGTGCTGCAGCGTCCTCTTCGCAACATATGTCCAGTATCTTCGCGGAGGAGTCTCCAGGCCGCAACACCTCTCCGCCTTTGGTTGGTGATCTCTGGCCCTCTCCAGCCTTCCTTCGGCTGTGGCATACAAAGTCCTGAAAGCAGGTTTACATTGTAATACCTTAAATCCTGCTGAACAGGTCCCAGCCTGGTTAGTTGCTCCCCACGATGGACGCACCGGGCCCAAGCATTCACTCCTGTCGTTGGGATCCAGCACTTGGGACAGAGTAGACACAGTCGCTCCACTCCTTCAATCACCCCCAAGACGAGCCCTCCGCGAATCTCCAGCCAAATGCCAGTGTCTACCAGCGCCCGCTCCTGCATGTCAGGTAACCACTGGGCATCAGCCGATTACCCTCTGCCATCTTCAGCTGCCTCGTGGTGTCTGCTGCTAGATGGAACTTGTTAGCTTCCTCCAGGGCGTGGCTCCGCCCTCCAACTCCCCGTCTGCTCGGCGCCTTAGGAACTGATAATCAGGCTCCATTTTGCACATGCTGCGTTAACCCCTTGTGGGACAAGCTGGAGTTAGTAGGCATGCTGATGCTAGCAGGTTTGGCCCAGACATGTTGCTCGGTGCAAACTGCGCCACAGTAATGTATTGTTGCCTATAGCAACAATAAAGTCAACTACCAATGCCTCCTTGTAAAGGACTGACTTAAAATAGTGCCACCCTAAGGCATCCCCAAGCTGCTTCCTATCACCCGGAGTAACAGTAGTCATTCTCACACACACTTTACTGTTGTCAAGCAGGAGTTTGGAGTAAAGTTTTCTGTAATCCAGTGGTAAATGTCCACGCCATGCAGAGCGCTGGACATATTTGTAATCCACGGGCACGATCGCCCGCCGTGGTTGCCACGGGTGACGGCACATATTTTACAGTTACTGAATTGCAGGACAGGTACAAGTGTCCGCCCCAGCATGGGTTGGAATGACTGGGTAGCAGGAACAGCAATATTGACAATCCTGGATGGTTGCTATTGACAAGGGCACTTGTAAAAGCTGAATTGCAGGCAAACACACAGTCTTTTTCCCTGTTTGATTCCTCTATGTAATAGGACAAGCAAAGTCCCCCCTCTTCTGCATTGCTAGGGGTGACGGCCAGCTGGTTAACCATGATGGTGGATCTCGGTGGGACCTCCAAAATGTAGCGGGGGGCCCCCATGGGGTCGCTGCGTGTTTCAACATCCACACATTTCACCCTGCTGGTCATACATCCATTTTGCCATACTTTCACAGACAAGGAACAGTCTCTTGCTTGTTTTTGTTGTTTTTTTTATTAGGGGATTAAACTTGGATGGGGAAAGGGACATGGGATGCCCAAATGAATACTTCTCAATGAAAGTCAATGTTGGTTGAGTCTAAATTTGACAGTCTCTTACTCTGCACATCTCCTCCAGCACACAACTTGAGATCACTTGCTTTCCTTCACTATCCAAATTTAGGTTCCTGTCACCGTTAGCACATGGCTAGGCCTCACTCTGAATAAGTCCTACGTTTTCCTAATAGGCCTTTACAGGCAGGGGTCTGCAGTCACCTTTGTGTTAGCAACCGTTTTAGTTGAATAGATGTGCTAACTGACACTTGGCGGACTACTGATCCCAGCACGTCCAATGCAAATCCTGCCAGCCCTCGTGGCTACAACGACTTGACTCCAAAACAACACCACAGTCTCTCCCTCTGGCTCCACACCCAAATCCTGGCATGTTTCTCCCAGAGCTCCAGGCCTGAGTTCACCCCCCAGAAAGCGGGTTCCCTCAGACCACGACAGTCTTCCACCCAACAACTGCCCTCGACGACTGCCCCCATAACAGACTGACCATGGGTGTATATATAGGAGGCCTGCCCCCTGCCAATCCTAGTTGGGGATTGGTAAGGGCTCCCACATACACCCCATGTCACTCCAGCTCTCTGCCCTGCCTCTTTTCCAGAACCTTCTGAAAACCAGAGGAGGCACCCAAGAGCTGAAGCACATGTCAGTCACCTGCTGCTACACTAAACCATTTCCCTGCTCCCAGATCAAAAACAAACAGGCCTAGCTCACAGCATAGGCCTGCCTAAATTTACCTGCGCTGACAGTACAAAACAAACCCACTACTCTAGCACCTACCTACCTAAGGTAGAGGGTACTAAATATAAGAGAAAGACTTAAAACATAAAAAAAAGCCTGCCATAATTTGTCTCTTTTTCAAGATAAAAAGTAAGTTGGGCAACTGGGCAAGCACAACTTAAAAAGAGGATGTCTTTGGTTTTAGAGCATTGGTGGTACAATAAATCTTCATCTTGCCTTTATCCTGGAGTGCTGGTGATCTTTTCTACATATGTTCGGTTGACTACCATTTTATCACTTGCAGAAATGTATTTAAAAATAGGATAACTTTCTTGAATGACTGTGTATCTCTAGTACAAGCAACAATATTATTATTTGTAGAGCGTATTTCAATCACTGGCATTCATACATTTGCAACATAGTCACGAGATAGCTTATGTGATCAACATCACAAATTAGGAGAAGATGTAGGGAGATGTAACTACCAGTAACTCTAACAGCATATATTATTACACATTTATATTTTAACAGCCACAGAACATCAATACAGAGAAGAGAACGGTGCCAGAAAATGAGTGAAGCAACAAGTTTTTGTGTAAGTATTCTGAGTAACCTGAATATGATGTGTGCAGTAGCTTGTGGAGCTATATTTAAACATTGCAGTCTTAGGTTTGAAAAAAATATGACCCTTTTCCAGGCAACAGAAAATAATATGTTGTTGAAACTATATTCTAATGCCGCGTACACACGAGCGGACTTTACGGCAGACTTGGTCCGGCGTACTGGATTTCGTCGGACAATTCGATCGTGTGTGGGCTGCAGCGGACTTTGTTTGCTCACAAGTTGGACAGACTTAGATTTGAAACAAGTTTTAAATCTATCCGACGGACTCTTCTTTCTAGCAGACAAACCGGTCGTCTGTGTGCTAGTCCGACGAACTCAAACTGAAGCAATTACAAGACGGAAGCGCTCGGTCTGGTAAAACTAGCCTTCGTATTGAAGCTAGCACATTCCTCTTCTGTGATCTTTTAATACAGCGCTTTTTTTTTAAATTTATAATGCGAGAGGAAGTTGTTTTTCTGCTTTATATTCACACAGAGTTCTCACAAACTACTTTCTTCATGATTTATCCTCATGCCATGACTAATATGATATTTGTAAAAAGCCAGATCTCCATAAATAAAAAATTTTAAATTAGATTTTGGAATCATCTTTATTTTTTTTTTTTTTATTGATTTCAACACTTATCTATTTTACAATGTGTGCTAAATTATACCCACATTTTTTTTTTTTTTTCTTGTGGATTTTCAAGTTACCACAATAACCTTAATATTTTGTGTTGTTTTAATGAACCTTAATGAGGTTGTTGTCCCTTGTTCATTAGACATAGGGGGGTGTATTTTACAAAGGCAAATTCATTTTTCACTACAAGTGCAAATTCTACTTGGAATTGCACAGAAAGAGCATTTTGAAGTGCCTTCGCTGTGGATCTGAGGGGCACATGCAAGGAACCCCAAAAAAAAATAAACTTTTTATTGCACATGATTGTATGTTAAAATCAGCAGAGCTTCATTTCATTTCAGCTCTTCGCCTCAGATTTACAGCAACTGCACTTCCAACAAGTGCACTTGCTGTGCAATTTCTAAAGTGAACTTTTCACTAGTACTTTTCACTTGATATTAGAAATGATTTAGCCTTTTGTCAAAAACACACATAGGGGTTGATTTACTAAAGGGAAAAAACTGTGCACTTTGCAAAGAGCAGTTGCTCTAGAGCTTAGTAAATGAGCAGAAGCTCTGCTGACTTCCCTCATCCAATCATGTGCAAGAAAAAATGCTGTTTTGCAAATTTTCCTTGCACAGGATTGGGTACTCTTTGCAAAGTCAAGCCTTACCTCATTTATGAAGCTCTGGAGCAATTGCACTTGCAGAGGGCAACTGCCTTCTGCAACGTGCACAGTCTATTTGCTTTTCTTAAATCAACCCCATAGTCTTTTTGACCTGTACCTGCCTACTCCCAAACAAAATGGCGTTTTTGAATAAAAACACATAGTCAATAATGTAAGGTAACAAAAAAATCCATTTATTGTGTTAAAAAAAAAAATTAGGAAGGCAACACTGGAGACACTTTTAGAATCTGTGAAGCCTTTCGTCCCCCAGGACACACATCAAGTTTTAGGACAAGAAAATTGGTATCTTGCGACTAGGGAGCACAGGGAGCACAGTCAGACCAGACAGAAACCAGGCAATCACTTTCGAGTCTTCCATGGAGCCTTCCCTGCACGCTTCTCTGCAGCCTTCCTCGGAGGTTGTGCCTCTGGTGGTGTACTTGGGGCAGGAGGAGGAGGAGTGGCTTCATCTGCCAGATATGTGGTGGCAGTAAGCTCCCCTCTCAAGCCCTTCTGAAATGCCTGAAAAATCAGACCCTCACAGAGGAGGCGTTGGCCCTGTTCCAACTCCAGCAATCTCCTGGCTATATAGGTGCCATACGCCTCCTCTGCATTGGGTGGTGTACTCAGGATTTGGCTTGCTTCCCGTATAAGGGCTAGGGATTCCTGCTCAGTTTGTGTCATTCTCCTGGGCCTTTGGTGGAGAATGCGAAGGGGAGGCACCTGACACTCCGTGCGGCTTCTACTCGGCCCAGCCACAGCCTCCTCCTCTCTCCCACTGGGCAAGGCCCAGCCCTCCTGGCTGAGGTCATCCTGTGTCAAAAAAAGGGACATAGTTGTAATTTTGTGTTACGCAATCACACACAATTTTCAGCTCATGACTTGCAAATATAATTATCAACAAATAGTAAAGGCTATCTATTTGACACCACCATTATTTCAGGTGATCAACAATATCCGAAGTATATTTTTGGCCACTACTGTCTAGTGATATGTCTACATATTAATATTTGTGCTGAAGTCATTTTTTAGGAAGCACTTAAAAAATTAACACGTTAACATCATTAATAACATTTACACAATCACAAATTACACCAAAAAGGATACCTGGCTGAAGCTGGGCGCATCAACTTCATCAATGCTGAAAAAGGCCCAGTTCTTCCTGGGACTCCTCAGCTGGGGTGAAGGTGGATGGAAGGCTGGAGGGAAGAGTGGAGGGAAGGTTGGAGGGAAGGGTGGGGGGAAGGGTCGAAAGTGATTGCTTGGCTTTGGTCTGGTCATCCAGGAATCGCATTTTGTGATAGTACCACAACTTGGGTACATATACTTGGTCAGCTGCTGCACCGGATCTTAGCGACTCCTGGATTTTATTGTGTTCCCGCTTATACATGTTTCGCAAGATACCAATTTTCTTGTCCACAAACTTGAGGTCTGCCTGGGGGACTCGAGTCTTCACAAATTCTAAAAGTGTGCCCAGTGTTGCCTTCCTTACATCCCTATTATAATATAGTGGGTGTTTGACCTCCCACAGGTTTTTCTTTTCCTGATAGAGCTCAATAAATTGGGACAAAAATTCTTCCTCTTTAAAGGGATTCATTGTTTCTGAAAGACAAGACACCAAATCAAAACTAATGTCAGTCACAAATCACAGGATTATTTTGGTTTGTAATCTAGGGGACACATACATACACACACACACACACACACCAAACACACACACCCCCACTTTAATCTTACCTTCGTTTCTGACGCTCGCTACTTCCGCACGGACATACGTAGACCATCGTAATAGCTTTATATACACTGCGCATGTGTCATGCTCCGCCTGCGTCGCCTGCCCCTGACATTCTTTAGTACGATTTGTCCCCGCCCCTTCACTCTTCGTTGCGCAGTGGGAGTAGATAGAGAAAGATGGCGGAGAGAATCAGTGGAAGTAGCGCGGAGGAAAGCCCGGAGCCACAACCATCGACATCCCGGAGGAGATATAAGGCCACCAACATGGCTTTTGAAGAGATGGTGGAGATGGTGTCCATATTGAGAAGGGAGGACTACGATGGGAAAAAAGGACCGTACACACGACCGAATATGCGTAAGGACAAAATAATGTCCTCAATTGTCACCGCTCTAGAAGCAAAATTTGGCACTAAACGGTCGAAAGAACAATTGAGGAAGCGGTGGTCTGACATCAAAAGTCGGGAGCCAGAACAATATTGGCGAATAAAGAAGCAGCTTAAAAAAAGTAAGTACTTGTTGTGTTTTCCTATTGAGATACTTAACTTGCATGCTGATCCATATTTTTTAACTTTCTACAGCATCGTTCGTAAAGACCGTTCTTTGTAAAATACATATGATACTTTAGAAAATGACGTTATTTTTTCGCCAAATACGATGGGACAGGGTTGAACATACATTTATGTCTTGATAATTTGTCCAATTCCCACAATTTGTTGATGTGCTGTAGATGTGTTGGAAAATATAATGCTTCTTCAAAAATGATTCAGTGTAATGTAAGGACAGGACACAGCAGCTGTTTACACATCTGGACTCACGAGCACTGTAGTGTACTATGTGACCATAAATAAATTTTAGAGGGGTAATACACATAGGAGATCATTGAGGTGTCTGCATCTGTGAAACTTGCCAGAAAAATGTGCATTGTTTATAATTGGTGTTCAGAGGGAATGTTCATCCTGTCTTCTAAATTTTTGATGACAAAAAAAGGCAAATGGCCACAACTCCTAACCAACGTTTCAGATTATTTGATAAAATCTGAAATATCACTGTGTTTTAACTATACCTTTTGTTCAATTATCATAGGGGAGAAAAAACTCAGACAACAGTCCAAGGATCCCAAGACCCCCCCAAGTCACCAGCCTGAGGCAGAAGATACCCCAAGCCCAAGACCACGCCCACCCGACGACCTGGAGGAAGGAGAGGTGGAGGAAGTGTGCGAGGTTTCAAGCCCACCAAGTGAGTGACTGACACCCCAGCTTAAGTTAATGTATTTTGGCGTGCATATTGTAACCCTTGTTTTTATTCACTCATTTTAGGTGAGTTTCTGGTTGTGGAAGGCCAAGCGGCAGAGCCATTCACCACAGACAGTGCCCAAAGACTGATTGGCCAGATAATGCTGTGGAATGGCCAAATAGATAAAATGCGTGACCAAATTCACAGCATGAAACTTCACCTGGACTCCATGCAACAGGAAATGAAGAACATGATTGATGTTTTGGGCAGAATATAATAACGTTTTGCCTAAAAACATCAATCATGTTCTTCATTTCCTTGTGAAGTTTGTTTTCTGTTGAAAATTGTTTTTATTTTTTTTGGTGCTACCCAAATTTACATTATGATGCACACGGTGTGTCATCATGCGCTATCTTCCATCATGGGTTATCAATGTACTTGTTTTGTGTTTGCAACCCCTTCATCCTCCAAATTATTTTGTGGTGATAGGAACAAAAAGGGATTGCACACACAAAACACGTACATTGCTCACCCATGATGGGAGATAGCACATGTTGACTTGACCCTTTGGTAATGCTCAATTTTGAGCAGATTCAAAATGAACGATTTCCAAGGGTGACATCACATGCACCATTCTTTAAATGTTGAACTTTGTAAGTTCTTTAATGTTTTGGTATGTTTTTAAAAACACTGTTGTGAAAGTAAATATTTTTATCAAGGTCTATTTTTGCAAAAATATGCCTTTAATAACGTTCAAAAAAAAAAAATTTTTACACCAAAAAAATATGAAAAAACAAAAAAACATAAAAAATTTAAAAAAATGCACCTTTCAATGTGCACACAGTAAAAAGTAAAAAGTTTTTACTAATACAATGTGTGTGGCTGATTATTTCTGAAAAAAAATTATCTTTTTTTTTTGGGTGGTTACAGTGACAAAAGGCCTGATTAACTAAAGGTAAATGCACTTGCCACTACTACAAGTGCACTAGGAGACAGACAAAACTAAATGCAAACAAGAATAAAAACAAGATATTTTTGTTTAATTTTTTTTATTGTATTTTTGGTTAAAATTAAAGCTGTTGCTGAATAGCAATGGCCCCCCGACCATTAAAATAATTAACATAACGCTCACACACTTGACGTGCGGTTCGGGGGGCCAAGCCAATAAGGCCAATTTGTAGGCCTGTCATTGTTGTATCTTGTTCCAGTCCGGCCTCAGGCCCAACAGAAGAAATATATGTAGCTGAATGTCTCCTTAAAAAGTTATGTAGGATGCAGCAAGCAAGTATGACGTAATTTAGTTTTTAGTCCGCCAGATTAATTGCTGAAAGGAACAAACGGGACCGGCTGGCCAGAATCCCAAAGGCATTCTCCACAACTCTTCTTGCTCTGGCCAGCCGGTAATTAAATACCCTCCTCTCAGGGGTGATTGTCCTTTGGGGGAACGGCCTCATCAAGTGCTCACCGAGAGCAAACGCTTCATCAGCGATAAAAACTGAGGGAAGTCCATCAACATTCTGGTCATCAGGTGGCAATCCCAGGCCACCAGTCTGGAGACACTGGCACAGCTCAGTCTGGGCAAAGACTCCTCCATCAAACATCCGGCCGTTCTTCCCCACATCCACAAACAGAAAGTCCAAATGTGCCGAGACCACCGCCATCAAAACTACACTATGGAACCCCTTGTAGTTATAGAAATAAGACCCCAAATGCGGTGGTGGCACAATACAGACATGCTTCCCATCAATCGCCCCGACACAGTTGGGAAAGTCCCAACGGTCAGTGAACTGGGAGGCCACAGTCTGCCATTCCTGTGTACTGGAAGGAAACCGTGGAGTGAAAAAATAAAAAAACATTAAGATAAGGACTTTTAAACATAACTTGTATATCAGATTACACAAAAACATTAGTGAACAACAGCAGTCAAACATTATTAATATGTGTGTTTGTAATTGAAATTGTAAAAAACGTAAGGCCCACTTATAAGATTAATCACCCCCTCTGATGGCCCATTGATCCATTTGAATGTGGGGGAGGGGTTCTAATTAGGTTAACAAACACACCTGACTGTTTTAAACCTTTATGGGGTGGGGGAGGGGTTCTAATTAGGGTCCAAAACACACCTGACTGTTTAAAACCTTTGTGGGGTGGGGGGGGGGTTCTAATTAGGTTAACAAACACACCTGACTGTTTAAAACCTTTGTGGGGTGGGGGAGGGGTTCTAATTAGGGTCAAAAACACACCTGACTGTTTTAAACCTTTGTGGGGTGGGGGAGGGGTTCTAATTAGGGTAAAAAACACACCTGACTGTTTAAAACCTTTGTGGGGTGGGGGAGGGGTTCTAATTAGGGTCAAAAACACACCTGACTGTTTTAAACCTTTGTGGGGTGGGGGGAGGGGTTCTAATTAGGGTCAAAAACACACCTGACTGTTTAAAACCTTTGTGGGGTGGGGGAGGGGTTCTAATTAGGTTAACAAACACACTTGACTGTTTAAAACTTTTGTAGGGTGGGGGGGGGGGTTCTAATTAGGTTAACAAACACACCTGACTGTTTAAAACATTTGTGGGGTGGGGGAGGGGTTCTAATTAGGGTCAAAAACACACCTGACTGTTTTAAACCTTTGTGGGGTGGGGGAGGGTCAAACAAGACAATGGAGCAGACAATATACATTGTTTAAGGGACTATAGGCTAGAGATATAAATGGACCCAGGATTGCATGGTGGGGAGGTTATTGAAGGTAAATATGCATGTAGGGCAATAAATGATTAATGTCCAAAAACAGGCATGCATGAAGATAAAGGGGACATTCACAGCATATTGAAAGCATGGCAATTAGGTAAGGAGTACATTTATACAATACATTAAAAAACATTTAATACATATCATGTCATGTTAAAGGATAAAACTTACCTTCATATAGTCCTTCTGCAGGACCTGAATGATGGCAGAACAAGTCTCTGGGATTATGATCCCCAGAGCCTGGGGGGAGATGCCTGTCGAGAACGTCAAGTCCTGAAGACTTCTCCCTGTCGCCAAGTAACGTAACGTGGCAACTAGCCTCTGCTCCGCACTGATGGCCTGCTGATATAGGGGGTCAGCATAGCCAGCAGACGCTCAAAAACGGGGTCCGTCATCCTGAGAAAATTCCTGAAATCCTCAGGATTATTCTCACGGAGCTCACGGAGCAAAGGCATGTGCGAGAATTGGTCACTCTGGCGCAACCAATTCTTCATCCATGAACTCCTCCTCGCCCTGTTCATGGACTGGACTCGGGTCAAAGTATTAACCCCAACACCAAGTCCCCACGCAGCACAAACTCGAGAACGAGTAAGTCCACGCGACATGGCTTCAAAACGGTCGGCTGGTCAAACAAATAAACTTATAACAAACGCACTGAAGAACAGCAAGGCCTATGAAGAACGACCTGAAAATCAGGAACGAGCAGACCAGAACGGCCTGCAAGGCAGGTTACGAACTGACCAACATGCACTGAAAAGCAGATACAAACCTCACAAGCACAAACTGAACCGCAGAAAACGATCGAAATAAGCTGAAGTGTGAAAAGCGCAAATCATCTCTAACCAAACTTCTACTAACACGAGATAAACACAAGATTAGCAGAAGGAGCCCAAAGGGTGCCGTAGTGGGGCTTGAACTTCCTTTTTATAGTCCCGTCGTACGTGCTATACGTCACCGCGTTCAAAACCAGCGGACGTTTGCAATGATCGTGTGTGGCCAAGTCCGTCCCTTTTTAAGTCCGGCACAAGGAGCCGACAAAGTCCGGCGCAAAGTCTGCCATAAAGTCCGCTCGTGTGTACGCGGCATAAGTGTTCATTAGTATAACATGCGTTCTTCAAAGGTAGGTTTTGGCATATTAAAAAAACAGGTTTCTGGTTAGTAGCTTCAGGGTGCAGAACTATGAATTACCATAGCATTTCAGCAAAATTTTAAAGTGCCATAAATTCATTACATCCATCCCTCATTTTTCATAATAAATTATGATTAACTGCCTGCAAGCTTTCAAATAGCATTCTTTTTGAAGACATAACAAATGGAAAGAATGTATTTGCACATTTATAACCATGTTTCTAAATGTTTTAGAATTTGTAGTTTAGTAATGAACTATTCACTCCTTCATTAGCTCTAATCATAATTTCAAGGACTAATAAACCTAGTTTACATGTTGTCTTTATTCAAAATACATACAGTACATATCAATAATGACAAATAATAATATTCAGGGTCTTAAAATGGGTTTATTAATATATTAATATTTAAAATAAACGAGTGCCCCCCCCCCCCCCCCTATATATCATTTTGCTCCTTTGTAACCCATCCAGGTACCCCCAAAATCCACGATGCTTTGTAATGTTTTATCTCTTTTTGGATTGTTAACCACAGTGATGGACCAATAGTAGGGCAAATGATGCAGGAATGCACCAAGTGCTAATTACATCAAACATTGGTCTGGATTTTAGAGGTACCTAGGCATACAAGCTGGTGTTTAGGAAGTGCCTGTTCTTTGAGAAAGTGTTAGCCCAGTTCTGTTTCAGGGAAGGGCACAAATTTGCTATAAAGTTCAATTGAAGTCTCACACTCACACATTTTAATCTCTTAACACTTCTGTTATGATTTGTGACTGACTTTTACTTGGTAATGCTTTACAATACCCGAATAATGAATTATCCTCAGTAAAAATGCTGCTTTCCCTAAAATACCTTGAGCTGGCAGAGTAACAGCCATGCCACTCAGCCCAAGTGTCCTCACACAGACTTGTAGGAAGGCAGGAGCATGTGTCTGATTAAGTCAATGTGAATTACTGGGGGTACCTTTTTGGTGCCTGTTATACTCTAGAGAAGGGTTTCTTAACCAGGGTTCCATGGAAACCTAAGGTTCCTCCAGAGGTTACTTAATCTAGGGGTTACTTAATCAATGAGCAATTTCTGCCTCTCGGATAAGTTCCCACTGACACCATTGACATTTTTAGCTATCTGTAAGAGGGTATTTCTTCCCAATGACTAAAGCCCTATGGATCCTTCTTCCCAATGACCATCACACTAATGTATCATTAGTTGTAGATATATTCATTTTAACAGGGGTTCCCTGAGTGGCGAAGCTTTCAAGGGTTCCCGAAATGGTTAAGAAAGGCTGCTCTAGAGTCATACTTAGACACACTGCACAACTGCTGTAAAAAGAAAGTGGTGGCAAGACTTTAACAATGGAGGTTGTTAGTAATATATCTATTTGATTGCATATCCAACTGCAGTAGACAGTTGCACATATTCTGTAGGATACTGCTCATCCTCCTGATTCAGCAAGATATTGACTGTGAAGTTTGTTAGCACCAGAAAAATTGTCAAAAGCCTGGCTCTGCCCACACATGCACTGCACACACTCAGTCGATTCATATGAAGAGTTTGTACTCATCCAAAGCATTTTTAAAAAAGAGAGCTTGCATCCTCATAACCTCTAACTGCATCAATGGGACACAAAAAAACAATTATAAAGTGTGATGCAAATGTCCTTAATACAAGAGAAGGTTATTTTGGAGGGATATAGAGCCTACGATTTTTTATTTTATTTGGGTACAGCATTTCCTGTACCCAAGTCCATTGGCACAATGCCAGTCACTGGCAAGTCTGCAGAATTTATAAATGATAAAAGAGAAATAACTGATCTTAGCTCTTTGAAAACTCATGGGTGTAAGCGATCTTGTCCAAGTGTTTTTTTTCCTTTACTTCAGTCTTTTTTGGACCATATTAACCCTCGTCGTAGCATTTTTAGTGCAAACTATGAGAGCTCAAATTATCCTTCATGTTTTATGTTACCGATCTAAAAGACTGTGTAGGTACGTGTGTGAACATTAGAAATGACTAATGAGAATAGAAATTACTAATAATTTTAAAGAATTTAAAATTGTGGTGTAAACATTTAATAAATTTCATCACATACAGGATGCGCTTTGTGCAGCAAAACTGTTAAAGAAGTGCTTGCTAAATGTATTAAGTAATACCAGAAAGCTTGGTTTAAAGGGCGCAAAGGTTTGTTAATACCAATTAGAGTAATGATTGAGACTGTTAAGTACTTAACTACTGGCTTGATATCTTTTCGTCACAGCTTCTTTCTTTTCACTTGAAAAGGTCTGGGAGTATCCCAGCTGATTTACAGGAATAAGTATTCAATTTATCACAAATGCTTCATTACGCATTAGCAGATCTCTTGTGGGGTAGAGCATCATTAACCTCTGTACTGATAGAGGGGCATATAGTTAGTAATAGCAATATTCTCTAATATTAATTTAAAAATTGCACAGTTCTTTAATCTCATGCATAATCATGGTAACATATTAAGAGTGCCTATATCCTATATACAGCCACAAAGGCTAGCTGTGTTATTGTTCTGTGAAAGTATGCTTATGTTTTTAAGATGACCACAAACCTTACATGACAATTTTCCAACCCCATCTTTGGAGGCCTCCAGTAAGCTGACCTAGGTTGTTGGACGGGCTCTGAAGTATTTGGATAATGTGACTACAACTAAATGTAAGAGATAACTTGTATGATATTTGAGCAATTGTCAAGCATGCAGGTTGCCTTTCAGACACACACTGAACCTTATTAACCGCTTACCAAATGTCTTGGAAATGCCAAGAAAGCAATACAGTATTGGTAATCAGTTTAATTTGCCATTGGTGAGTACTTTGCCTAAAGCACTTAAAAAGATAATAATAATAATAACAACATCAACAAATAAATAAATAGAGAATGTATAGGTATTTGATGTAATATTGTCTAGCACTAAGCTTACTTTTTTCTTCTGCTAGATATTTAAAGGAAGCTATTCGGGAACTCCGACTAGAATGTATAACAAGTAAGTATACATCTGCATAGTCAAACATATTCTGCTCTGTTCCTTTTTCGTTTGGCCTACTATCACTTTGTATAGCCTTCGTGGTTTATTGAGAAAAAAAAACACACATCTCAGTTATTTCACACATCTTTTTATTAATTGAACAGATATAAATCTATATGCTGGTAGCGCCACAGGGTAGAGCACAGTAACAGGTCATAAAATAACTGTATCAAAGATTTGCTTGATCTTAATGGATTTACCAAAAGCAACCACAATACAGTACATTCAAGATACTGTTTTCCCTTTTCATTTATGTAACTACAGTAATTCCTTATTTTACATTTCTGTCTGTCTATTGTTGGGCACAACTTCAAGTGTAGAGCCCTCAGAGAGGTAGTCCAGATGCCAAAGTACGTTTAAGGGCTTCCTGACTGTGTTCATTTATTACCTTTCCATCATACAAAAAGCAAAAGAGTTTTCTTCCCAGGGGTCTGCATCAGCACAATCCAGAATGTAAAATCACATTCAGCCTCCTGGCTAGTTATGAGACATTTTGGGTCACCTTAGCCTTACAGGCTGCTTTAGAACAGTTTGCATACAGCACTTCTTTCCAACACACAGTGCACACTGCTCATCCCTGAGAAAACTTAAATTATGCCCCAGATGGAAGAAAGAGTGTGACCAGTGCTTTACACCCTACATGCTGCTAGACAGCACTACCTCTATCTCCAGCTTATTTCACAATTCTAGGGGGCAGGTACATCCCGTCCATGACCCTGCCCTGGACCCAAAGGGGATATTTGTCACACTACTCTTAAATACTATTTGTTTAGATAGGAGATGAGCCACATCAGGTTATATAGGGCTGTCAATCCCACAAAGTGCCAGTGTTCACTATGCATTTCATGTTCTCACACAATATATTCCCATTTCACATATTCTTGGGCAGAGCCAAAGGTAAGAGTGTGCTCATAAATGGCCAGGAGGTTGGCTGACATCAGCACAAGTAAGAACATACAGTATCTCACAAAACTGAGTACACCCCTTACATTTTTGTAAATATTTTATTATATCATTTCACATGACAACACTGAAGAAATTACACTTTGCTACAATGTAAAGTAGTGAGTGTACAGCTTGTATAACAGTGTAAATTTGCTGTTCCCTCAAAATAACTCAACACACAGCTATTTATGTCTAAACCGCTGGCAGCAAAAGTGAGTACACAGCTAAGTGGAAATGTCCAAATTGGGCCCAAAGTTTCAATATTTTGTGTGGCCACCATTATTTTACAGCACTGCCTTAACCCTCTTGGGCCTGGAGTTCACCAGAGCTTCACAGGTTGCCACTGGAGTCCTCTTCCACTCCTCCATGAAGACAACACGGAGCTGGTGGATGTTAGAGACCTTGCGCTCCTCCACCTTTTGTTTGAGGATGCCCCACAGATGCTCAATAGGGTTTAGGTCTGGAGATATGCTTGGCCAGTCCATCACCTTTACCCTCAGCTACTTTAGCAAGTTAGTGGTCGTCTTGGAGGTGTGTTTGGGGTTGTTATCATGTTGGAATACTGCCCTGCGGCCCAGTCTCTGAAGGCAGGGGATCATGCTCTGCTTCAGTATGTCACAGTACATGTTGGCATTGATGGTTCCCTCAATGAACTGTAGGTCCCCAGTGGCGGCAGCACTCATGCAGCCCCAGACCATGACAGTCCTACCACCATGCTTGATTGTAGGCAAGACACACTTGTCTTTGTACTCCTCACCTGGTTGCCTCCATAAACGCTTGACACCATCTGAACCAAATAAGTTTATCTTGGTCTCATCAGACCACAGGACATGGTTCCAGTAATCCATGTCATTAGTCTGCTTGTCTTCAGCAAACTGTTTGCAGGCTTTCTTGTGCATCATCTTTAGAAGAGGCTTCCCTCTGGGACGACAGCCATGCAGACCATTTTGGCTGACAGGCTGACCCCCCACCCCCTCAACCTCTGCAGCAATGCTGGCAGCACTCATACGTCTATTTCCCAAAGAAAACCTCTGGATATGACGCTGGGCACATGCACGCCACTTTGGTCGACCATGGCGAGGCCTGTTATAAGTGAAACCTGTCCTGTTAAACCACTGCATGGTCTTGGCCACCGTGCTGCAGCTCAGTTGCAGGATCTTGGCAATCTTCTTATAGCCTATGCTATCTTTATGTAGAGAAACAATTCTTTTTTTCAGATCTTTGCCATGAGGTGCATGTTGAACTTCCAGTGACTAGTATGAAAGAGTGAGATCAATAACGCCAAATTTAACACACCTGCTCCCCATTCACACCTAAGATCTTGTAACACTAACAAGTCACATGGCACAGTGGAGGGAAAATGGCTAATTGGGCCCAATTTGGACATTTTTACTTAGGGGTGTACTCACTTTTGTTGCCAGCGGTTTAGACATTAATGGCTGTGTGTTGAGTTATTTTGAGGGGACAGCAAATTTACACTCTTATACAAGCTGTACACTCACTACTTTACATTGCAGCAAAGTATCATTTCTTCAGTGTTATCACATGAAAATATATAATAAAATATTTACAAAAATCTAAGGGGTGTACTCACTTTTGTGAGATACTGTGTGTTTCAAGCACATTGGATTCGTAAGCAAAGGTCCAAACATTTAATGAAGAGATCACATCACAAGCAGTATCTGCTCGGCAGACTGACGTCTCTCCCCAACTAAAGACACTCCAAGTGTTGACCTAGAAGCCCATCCATGCTCCCAATTCCAAGGAAGCAGTGGAATACCAAACACATTCTTGTGAATAGGCCCATCAGGGTGAAATGCATCAAGGAGGGGTGGTCTGTATGCCAATTGTGGCTAAATAAAGATATTACAAAGATGAGCCATCACCCAGAAAAACTCTTTTTAAATACATAGCCGGAGCTTCACTATAAATGAACTGTTGGAGCATTTGACTGTTTGGACAAATGACAACACACAACATCCTCATATTTTATGCAAATAGGGAAAGATTCATTAAAAATACAACATAGTTTAAGTTTGCATTTTATGAAAGTATAACTGCTTACTGTGATTTTATGTCACAGCACACATGTGACTAAAAATTGGCTTTGATTGCATTTGTTTTTTATGTTGGCACCTATACAATGAACGAAGAATAGCCTTGGCATCATAAAATAAGAAAATAAAAAATAAATAATCAAGACAATAGGGAATGGTGGCTGACTAATACCTTTATTATAGAAGAATGTTCCAGTGCCAGCTGGTAGCCACAGTGCCTCAGACTGCCTATCGCTCACACGCAGCATGGCGACAACTTCATAATGAAATAGGAAATTCAGGGAGGTATAAACGCAGCTGTTTATACTCATAAAGTAAGACATTTACAAAGCAAATTTTATTCTATGGTAAGAAGTGTCCAATACATTAACGCAGAAATCGAAAATAATGCACACTTGATAGACAGACATAATAAAGATATTATGTTTTGACTGTATAAGCAAATGCATTAAAGAAAATGTACTGTCTTTTCACATATTTTTGGGATGTGAGTGTAAAGTAGATGAACGTAATACTAATAGCATTACCAATAGGGATGAGCCGAACACCCCCCGGTTCGGTTCGCACCAGAACCCGCGAACGGACCGAAAGTTCGCACGAACGTTAGAACCCCATTGACGTCTATGGGACTCGAACGTTCGAAATCAAAAGTGCTCATTTTAAAGGCTAATTTGCATGGTATTGTCCTAAAAAGGGTTTGGGGACCCGGGTCCTACCCCAGGGGACATGTATCAATGCAAAAAAAACTTTTAAAAACGGCCGTTTTTTCGGGAGCAGTGATTTTAATGATGCTTAAAGTAAAAAAAAAAAAGTGAAATATTCCTTTAAATATCGTACCTGGGGGGTGTCTATAGTATGCCTGTAAAGTGACGCGTGTTTCCCATGTTTAGAACAGTCCCTGCACCAAATGTCATTTTTAAAGGAAAAAATCTCATTTAAAACTGCTTGCGGGTTTAATGTCATGTCGGGTCATGGCAATATGGATGAAAATCAGTGAGACAAACGGCATGGGTACCCCCCAGTCCATTACCAGTCCCTTTGGGTCTTGTATGGATATTAAGGGGAACCCCGCACCCAAATTAAAATAAGGAAAGGTGTGGGGCCACCAGGCCCTATATACTCTGAACAGCAGTATACAGGCGGTGCAAACAAGACAGGGACTGTAGGTTTGTTGTTAAGTAGAATCTGTTTGTAATTTTGAACATTTTTAACGTGTTTAGCTCCAGCCAAAAAATCTTTTCTAAGCTTTTTGGAAAACATAGGGAAGGGTTATCACCCCTGTGACATTTGTTTTGCTGTCTTTCCTCCTCTTCAGAAGATTTCACCTCACTTTTTTGTCCCAATGAAAAATGTTTTTTGAAAATTTGGGTTTTTTTGTGGAACAAGGATTGGAAAGCATCAGTGGAAAGGAGAACTTGTTTTCCCATATTAACTCTTACAGGAGAGAATTTCCCTTCCTAGGGGTAGATTTCATCTCACTTCCTGTTGTCTCCTTCCGTTTGCAAGTAGGAGTCGTTTGTAAGTTAGATGTTTGAAAGTAGGGTCCTGCCCTATATACTCAGCAGAAATTTGGGCCTTAGGTGTTGCTGTGGCCACAACACTGTAAGCCCTCACAGGGCCCTGCTGTGAAATATTAGATCAAGAATTGTAATTACATGCCCCTGTTGAACAGGAGCTGAAAAATTAGGCCTTAGGCACTGGTGCTGGTGCCACAACACTGCAACCCCTCACAGACACTCTAGTTGGAACGCAGGAACGAGCCCTGCTGCAAATTATTGCTTCAAAAATTGTAATTACACGCCCCTGTTAGACAGGGGCAGAAAAATTGGGCCTTAGGCACTGGTGCTGGTGCCACAACACTGCAACCCCTCACAGACACTCTAGTTGGAATGCAGGAACGAGCCCTGCTGCAAAGTATTACATCAAAAATTGTAATTACACGCCCCTGTTAAACAGGGGCTGAAAAATTGTGCCTTAGGCACTGGTGGTGGCGCCCAGAACCAAAAATGTTCTTACAAGCTATCAGCGTGATGATTGAGGAGGAAGAGGATAATTACTCAGGGATAGTCACTCAGCATCAGCATAGGCAGTCTTTGAAGGGATCTGAGATTTCAAAAAAAATTATTCGGTTACATCAGCATCAGGTGCTTGGTAGCTGGTGGTGATCCAAGACTCATTCATTTTTATGAAGGTCAGCCGATCGACCGAGTCGGTGGACAGACGCACCCTGTGATCGGTTACCACGCCTCCAGCAGCACTGAATGTGCGTTCCGAAAGAACGCTGGATGCAGGACAGGCCAGTAGCTCAATTGCATACTGTGCAAGCTCTGGCCAGTGATCCATCCTCAAGACCCAGTAACCCAGAGGATTTTCGGTGGGAAAGGTGTCCAAGTCTGATCTTGCCCCTAGGTATTCCTGCACCATGTAAAACAGACGCTGGCGATGGTTGCTGGAACCGATCATACCTTGGGGCTGCGGACCAAAAAATTGTCTGAACGCATCGGTCAGACGGCCACCTTCTCCACCGCTCCTTCTTTGACTGACCGAAGCCTCAGCAACACGTTGTCCAGAAACAGGAGTTTGTAACCTCCCAGTCTCTGGGAACGCGTTGCACAGACCTTTCTGCAAGGCCTCCCGAAGATGTTTCATCCTCTGCTCCCTCTGCGATGGCAAGATAAGGTCCGCAACCTTACCCTTGTAACGTGGATCAAGGAGGGTTGCCAGCCAGTATTGGTCCTTCTCCTTGATACCACGAATACGAGGATCCTTACGCAGGCTTTGCAGGATCAGGGAGGCCATGCAGCGTAGGTTTGCTGAGGCATTCGGTCCGGAGTCCTCTGGGTCACTAAGAACGACATGGTCCGCAGCCACCTCCTCCCAGCCACGTACAAGTCCATGTGTTTCTTGGGACTGATCCCTTAAAGACTGCTGCTGATGCTGAGTGCCAGGCTCCACCTCCATACTGACACAATCTTCCTCCTCCTCCTCTTCCTCCTCGTCCTCTTCCTGTGTGATCGGCGGGCACGCAGGAACACTGTCTGGATAAAGGGGGCCTTGAGAGCTAAGGAAGTCCTCCTCTTCCTGCCTCTGTTCTGCCTCAAGTGCCCTGTCCATTATTCCACGCAGCGTGTGCTCCAACAGGTGGACAAGGGGGACAGTGTCACTGATGCATGCACTGTCACTGCTCACCATCCTCGTGGCCTCCTCGAATGGTGACAGGACAGTGCATGCATCCCTGATCATGGCCCACTGGCGTGGGGAAAAAAAACCAAGCTCCCCTGACCCTGTCCTGGTGCCATAGTCGCACAGGTACTCATTGATGGCCCTCTGCTGCGTGTGCAGCCGCTGCAGCATGGCCAACGTTGAGTTCCACCTGGTGGGCATGTCACAGATTAGGCGGTTCTTGGGCAGGTTAAACTCCTTTTGGAGGTCCGTCAGCCGAGCACTGGCATTATATGACCGGCGGAAATGCACACAGACTTTCCTGGCCTGCCTCAGGACATCCTGTAAGCCCGGGTACCTGCCCAAGAACCGCTGCACCACCAAGTTAAGGACGTGAGCCAAACAGGGCACATGGGTCATTTGTCCCTGTCGGAGGGCAGAGAGGAGGTTGGTGCCATTGTCGCAAACCACCATTCCTGCCTTAAGTTGGCGTGGCGTCAACCACCTCTGAACCTGCCCCTGCAGAGCTGACAGAACCTCTGCCCCAGTGTGGCTCCTGTCCCCCAAGCACACCAGCTCAAGCACCGCATGGCATCTTTTGGCCTGCGTACTTGCGTAGCCCCTTGAACGCCTACGGAGCACCGCTGGTTCCGAGGAAGAGGCCATGGAGGAAGAAGAAGAGGAGGGGGTGGAGGAGAGAGGTGTGTCACAATCAGCATTTTGGAGGCGTGGTGGCGGAACAACCTCCAACACTACTGCACCTTGTCCTGCATCCTTCCCAGCTGCCAGCAGAGTCACCCAATGCGCCGTGAAACTTAGGTAACGTCCCTGTCCATGCCTGCTGGACCATGAGTCAGCGGTAATATGCACCTTACCGCTGACCGCCCTGTCCAGCGAGGCATGGACATTGCCTTCCACATGCCGGTAGAGAGCCGGAATCGCCTTCCGTGAGAAAAAGTGGCGTTTGGGTACCTGCCACTGAGGAACCGCACATTCCACAAACTCACGGAAGGGGGCAGAGTCTACCAACTGAAAAGGCAGCAGTTGAAGTGCTAGCAATTTTGCCAAGCTAGCATTCAACCGCTGGGCATGTGGATGGCTGGGAGCAAACTTCTTTCGGCGGTGCAGCAGCTGGGGCAGGGAAATTTGCCTGGTACAATCTGACGTCGGTGTACCAAAAGCAGATTGCCCACAAGTACTTGGCTGTGACACACCTAATTCTACACCTTCATTCCTCTCACTGCAGGTCTCAGAGAGGACTGAAGGTCTAGTGGGGTTGGAAATCTCAGCTGATGAGGAGCAAGGAGAGATCCTCTTTGTTCTTTGGTGTGGGTCTTTTAGATACGCTTGCCAACGAACTGCATGGCAGGTCAACATATGTCTGGTCAAGCATGTGGTACCCAAGCGGGAGATATTTTGGCCACGCGAGATACGCTTGAGACATATGTTGCAAATAGCAGCGGTGCGATCTGATGCACTCGTCTCAAAAAAGGCCCACACCAAAGAACTTTTTGAATAACGCGCAGAGACTGCAGCGCCCTGCACATGTGGAGCTTTGGGGTGTGATGCAGTCAATGTGCTGCCCTTAGGCTGGCCCCTGGAGGGCATCCTGCCTCGTTGGTGATGTGCTGCCGCCTCCTCCTCCTCCTCCTCCTCCTCCTCCTCCTCCTCCTCCTCCTCTCTCCTATCAGGCACCCACGTTGAGTCAGTGACCTCATCATCCCCTCCCTCCTCATCACTGGAGCAAACCTGGCAGTATGCTGCAGCAGGGGGAGCATGACTGCCAGATTGCTGTCCTTCTTGGGCACCCCCTCTGTCCGCGCTCATGTTACTGCCTTCATCGAGCTCAGTATCGTCATCAGAGCCTTCCAAACGCTGGGCATCCTCCTGGAGCATGTACCCAACACTGTGGTCAAACAGTTCGAGGGAATCCTCATGAGGACATGGTGGAGCTAGGGAAGGAGTCACTGATGACATTGAGCTGAGGGAAGAGGCCGCTGCTTTGCCAGACAAAGCACCCTGGGCATGGGTGAGAGAGGATGAGGAGGATGAGGACGGCTTGGTCATCCACTCGACCAAGTCTTCCGCATGTTGCGGCTCAACATGGCCAGCTGCCGAAAAAAAGGCCAAGCGTGTCCCATGGCCACGTGCTGATGAGGATGCACCGTCTCCACGACCAGCACTAGACACAGAGCCTGCTTGCCCTCTCTTATTGGCTTGTGACTGTCTGCCTCTCCTTCTTGGCCTTCCAGACATACTAATGGCCTGTAGCTGCACTAAGCTGGGATAGAACACCTGTAATTTTCTTCAAGTAGCTTTATATACTGTAACCAGACAAGCCTGCCTGTCAGTAGGAAGATAACAGGAACGGATCTAGCTGAACACTGTGAGCAGGACGCACTGTACTAAATGTAAATAGTCTAGCTGCCTGACCGTGGTACTAATAGGATCAAATAGAACACCTGTAATTTTCTTCAGGTAGCTTTATATACTGTAACCAGACAAGCCTGCCTGTCAGTAGGAAGATAACAGGAACGGATCTAGCTGAACACTGTGAGCAGGACGCACTGTACTAAATGTAAATAGTCTAGCTGCCTGACCGTGGTACTAATAGGATCAAATAGAACACCTGTAATTTTCTTCAGGTAGCTTTATATACTGTAACCAGACAAGCCTGCCTGTCAGTAGGAAGATAACAGGAACGGATCTAGCTGTACACTGTGAGCAGGACGCACTGTACTAAATGTAAATAGTCTAGCTGCCTGACCGTGGTACTAATAGGATCAAATAGAACACCTGTAATTTTCTTCAGGTAGCTTTATATACTGTAACCAGACAAGCCTGCCTGTCAGTAGGAAGATAACAGGAACGGATCTAGCTGAACACTGTGAGCAGGACACACTGTACTAAATGTAAATAGTCTAGCTGCCTGACCGTGGTACTAATAGGATCAAATAGAACACCTGTAATTTTCTTCAGGTAGCTTTATATACTGTAACCAGACAAGCCTGCCGGTCAGTAGGAATTTAACAGGAACGGATCTAGCTGAACACTGTGAGCAGGACGCACTGCACTAAATGTAAATAGCAGGAACGGATCTAGCTGAACACTGTGAGCAGGACGCACTGCACTAAATGTAAATAGTCTAGAAGATAACAGGAACGGATCTAGCTGAACACTGTGAGCAGGACGCACTGCATTAAATGTAAATAGTCTAGATAGAAGATAACAGGAACGGATCTAGCTAAACTGAATACAGTGTATATATATATATGCAACACCTGGGATGCATATATATACACAATACACTGTAAGTGCAGCTAACTGACTGACTGTTCTGCCTAATCTATCTAACTCAAATCAAATGACACTGTCTCTCTCTCTCTCTATCTCTCAGCACACCGCACACCGGAACACACACTACACAGGGCCGCCGTGCAGGCGGCCTTATATAGTGTGGGGTGTGTACTAAATGCCCTGAGCCGTAATTGGCCAAAGCCACCCTGGCTTTGGCCAATTACAGCTCTCTCTACTGACAGCGCTGTGATTGGCCAAGCATGCGGGTCATAGTGCATGCTTGGCCAATCATCAGCCAGCAATGCACTGCGATGCCGCAGTGAATTATGGGCCGTGACGCGCCACACGAATTTAGCGCGAACGGCCCATAACGTTCGCAATTCGGCGAACGATCGAACAGCCGATGTTCGAGTCGAACATGGGTTCGACTCGAACACGAAGCTCATCCCTAATTACCAATAATGTGTTAATTATTTTAAAAAATTGGAAGTTTAAAAAGGAGGGCAAGAGGCGGGACTTTATATGAAGCACACGGAAGCAAATAAATAAATTAGGTAAAAGACGGCTTTTAATTGGTTCAAAATGTCATATAATTGCATATTTAATTGTTATGCATTTTGCTATATATCAATATTTAACACTTCATTAGAACCAAATATTGCACAGCAGGGGCATTGCTAGGTCTACAAAAGATCTGGGGCTAGAGCCCATAGCAGCATAGTAAGAAAGTCATACGCTTGGGCAGGCATACACATGTATATAATATACGTGTGTGTATATATATATCCCCATAGAGCCCCCCCTTACATCAGGGTCCCCAGAGAGCCTCCCCCCTTAAATCAGGGTCCCCGGAGAGCCCCCCACTTACATCAGGGTCCTTAGAGAGCCTCCCCTCCCCTTGGGGACCCCTGCAGAGACTCGGGGCTATGGGCCCCAGATTCGGGGCTATAGCCCCAAAAGCCACCCCCTAGCGACGCCACTGTTGCACAGTAATTGACATTCCAACAAGGAATTTACATATATTTACAAATACATGGAGTAGTTGATGCATATTTACACACATTGCAGTTGATACCTGTACAGATTAGTGACCTACTGAAGACTCACTTATGTGAGATGAAGAGAGATTAAAAGGGTTAAAAGGAACATCCATACAAAATTAATGAATATATACACATATCGGTAGTTATTAGCTCTATGCGTTTCGGGGCCTTTTAGCCACTCCTCAGGAGATAAATCGTAGTGATCATCTATAAATAGGAAAAACAATCATGTTTAAATGATCTAAAGGAATTGTAGGAACAAGTGGGCAAATATAAAATATGAGAGATCCGCCCATATATACATTTGGCCCACAAACTTACATACACATCTGCGCGATGGTGGTGCAGCCATGAGAATCACAGACCAGCCACAAACATCACATCAGGGAGCTGAGGGGGCGTAACAGGGCGACAGCAGCCAACATAAACAGCGTCCCGAGTGGGTCAAAATGTATGAAGTAACACAAGTGTAGGCTGAATGGGGTGACCCCAAATGGGGGACCTCTGTGAAAAAATATGACAAAAACAATAAAAAGGTGATGTAAAAAATTGTATTGGAAAATGGTGAGCTGGGTGAAGAAATAATTTTCTAATTTATTTATCTGCTTCCGTGTGCTTCATGTAAAGTCCCGCCTCTTGCCCTTCTTTTTAAATTTCAAATATTGATGGAGGAGGGGACCCGAACAGCCCCTTGTACCTCATTTAAAGTCCCAAAAATCCTTCTTTCTTTTCGATTTAAAAAAACTTGCTTCAATTAATAATTGGAAATTTTACATTTATATGGGACAGCCATATTTGACCATTAAATAAGCAGGCTCTATGTCCTGTTTAGCAGTACTAATTCTGTTCTGTTTTAGTGCTCCATCTCACAATGGAGAACTACTTGCTTGACACATTAAAAACTATGCACACCCCATGTGCAGTTATTATCTCAACAGCTGTTAAGAAGGTGGGCAGAGTCAATGCAAATTTAGGGTTTTCTCCCTTTATTGGCTTATCTACAAACTGATATATGACATACAATAACAAAAGTATACAAGAACAAGCTTGTAGAAGCATAACAAGTCACACTAAAAACTACTTTCAGATAAAAGGCTTTCAATTTAAAGCTGAACTAAAGGCATTTTTTTACCAATAGGCAAGCTCTTTACTGTAGAATAGGCATTGGCCAAGAGAGAGTTAAAGTGGAACTAAATGCCTGTAAGGTCCAGCGCTGGCAGCTTCTTGATTGGCTGGTGGGGGGGTGATGTTCTCCCGCACCAACCAATCAAGAAAGCCAAAGACCAGGACCTGGAAGAAGCTGCCAGCGCTGGACCTTGCAGGCATTTAGTTCTACTTTAATTCTCTCTTGGCCTGCATAGATAGTAAATAGATAGTAAAGTCAAGCCCAATCATGGACAGCATATTTTAGCCCAAATATCTAAATAGGTTGATACTAACTAACTTTCCACAATATGATGTTTTTCTCCTCAAGTTCACGCATCCCCATTCTTTCAAATGAGCTGAATTATTCAAAGTGGCCTAACTTTACCTCTTTTAATATTCACATGTAGTGGATATTTGAAATAAAAATTAACTCAAAGGTCTTCTTCACACTTACTGGTGTTTATCTCTGCATGCATGAAAGACACATGAATTTTTAAAATGCTTTCATTATTTGTTAAAACTTAGGGAGTTACTTATTAAATAAACACTTTCTCTTCATTTTTATGATTTCTGGACCTGCTCCAGTGTTAAAATCAGTGATTTCAGTACCTGCTCAGAGTGTTAACCAGTTGATCAGCGTGGGCAACCAGCAATTTCAGAAGCAGATCAGCAAAGCAGCCTCCATATTTTTCTCATCATAGGTTTTACTTTAGGAATTTAAAAAAAGACACTTTAGCAACTATGATTGCAACATTAAAAATATAACACCGTCTTAGCTGTCCAACAGTCTTGGATACCCTTTATTGTCTGACTCTTTCATTTACTTGGACATGTCTGTCAAAAGCTATAAAATCACTTAGTATCTGGCACTGGTCATTTAGAATAGTACCAATATCAATATTGAGTTAGTGTTAATAAAGATGCCTGGAGAGTAAATTTGATCCATAATTTTTAATTTACACATTGATTGGTTTGTAAATGCTGGTCTGAAAAGCAATGCCCGCAGCAGATATTTACAAAGAATTTGCACATTTTTTACTTGACCACAATTCTCACCCTGCTGTCTCTCTCTGAGTGTTAGCCACATTCTGCTCAGAACAAAATGGTAATTGCTGGCTGGTGGAGTGATCCACAAGCTGATGGTGACTGTATGGTTTTGGGACTGGCATATACTTGCACAGTTTTCTGCCAACAGTCCGACGATATGTTGTCAAGGACGCAATATACTTGCGTAGCTTGCAACATGGTCAACTGTGTTTGTCCAGGCCCTCAAGTTTGTGTTTTTTAGCTGATAAGTGGCTGGTAATTAGCATGCGCAGCTTGCAGCTTGGGGTTCTAAGTTTGAATCCTACCAGGAACAATAATTGTTAGTTAAAAAAAATAGTGTTACTGTAGATAAAAAGTATACATTTTATTCCGTCCCATTTATAATAACACTAAAATTAGGTTTCTGTTCCAAAGCACTGCAAAGATACTTATACATAAATAATGGCTTTTTTCAACTGTGCACATTTTTCATGTGACAAATGTAACAAACAAATGAATAAAAATGTTAAAATATGAATAGGTTTAAATATTGTAATTTTCAAAAAAAGAATAATAATATTATAATATTATAATAATAATAATGGGGGGTTGGTTGAATAGGGACACATTTGATCAAAAAATTATTTTTTTTTTACTCTAACAAAAATAATAATGTGATAATATACAAAAATTCTTTTACAAACCAGTGCCTAATATATAGCTCAGAAAAAATAAATTGTGCACAAATATCAAAATTAGTCTATACGTTAATCTGTCTGTGCAACAAAGTGATAACTCTCCTTCCCAAAACTGAAATGTGCATCTTTTATTCTCCACCACCATCAGAGAGGTTAAAGATAGATTCTCACCTTAATTTAAGACCTTTAAATTATGAAAGATCCTAATATGCCTTTCCTTTAAAGCCAGCATCAGCTGGACACCTGGCACACAAAAAATAGGGCAAATAGTGCTCTCTGTATACTATTATTTATCCCTTTTTAGATATAAACCGCACTCACAGAAGTATTAAAAACAAAGGCTTCAACACTGCTGAGCAGAACAAGATGCAACCTGTGGCTCAGCGCTTACTGCAGAGTCCAGCTGACAGCTCACACAATCATATTGGTCGGGCTGCAACTTAAAAGATGAATCACTACTATGTATGCTTTGCGCCTTGCGGTGCTCCACCCACGTGTTTCATCTGTGATGACTTCATCAAGGTTGCCCAGTACAATTCAATATGGTCATATGATTTGAAATGCCACTTAATTCTGTCAGCTAGGCCCACTGTTTCAGTGGAATTTGAATTTGATATGCATGTTTTAAAGCTGAAGTTGAGGTGTAATTAATTTTGTGTATAGTTACATAGTTCCAGTTTTGACCAAGTATGTAAGTATGCATCTCATACCTGACTAATCGCTGTGTAACCAGTGAATCATTTTAGTAGTCTTCCAGGTTCAGTGCTGAGCAGATGCAATTCTGAAAAGTAACCACAGGGCTCAGCAGTCCTGCCATTCAGAGAAAGCCTTGGTTTCAATGGTTACAAGGCATTCTCTGACTGGAGCAGGTGGAGATAGTGATGTCACCACCCCACCTCCTCCAATCAGAGAATGCCTTGTATTAAAAAAAAATACAAGGCTTTCCAGGAATGGCGGACCTGCAAGACTGCTGCTTTTACTTTAGTAATGGTGACTACTACAGTGATTTGCAGCTTACATAGGGATCGGCCAGGTACGAGATATGCATATTTACATCAGTCCAAGCTAGATTATTATAGCTATGCAAAGACGAATCATACCTAAACTTCAGCTTGAACGTATAATTTTCCAGTAAACTGGCTGTCACTTTAAGCAACCTTGATTTACAAAGTACTTTATTAAGATGTTATCAACTGCTGAAATAAAATGATTCCAAACAATTAAACACAGATCAGTGTGGGTCGCTTTACATATTTTTTGCTGCAAAATATATAATAAAAATATTCCAAATATAAATTTCTTTAGATTTATTGCACACACAGTTTTTTTTATGAGCATTACATTCTTATTACGAAATGTATTATGAAATTAATATTAGAAAATGTATTACACCACTGTTTTCATCATCCAGTGCAACAATCCAGTATATAATGTTAAATTCTTTGCAGAGTAGACCAGTGGCTTGGCTTGGCTTGCTGGGCTATTTGTGGACCATGTGTTTTGACATCAGTGACAATTGCCGCTGTCTGATTTACTGACGTTGACACCATCACTTGTCTATCTACCATCTGCAACAGGAGATAAAGTGTTGTGTTTAGTAGCCTCATCTGACATTGTGCCACCTTGATACGAGACAACAGCTGATTGCCTTTTCCTTTTCAGACAAATTTAAACCCTATCAAGCAAAAATGCTTCTTTGTAAATTGTGCTTTCGGAGATTGCTTTCTTTTGTATGGTTTAGGGCATTTTGCCGCATAATTTAAGGTCATTTTTAGATTGACTTTTAAGTCTCAATAACTGCAAGATGAGCTTACTGGCATTACAGGCAGTAATATGATGGCAATGAATATGAATGGATTTTTGAGAGCTCAGGGTTTATTACAGGCCAGTTGCATAAAAAGACTCTTCCTCCATTGTCATGCAATTGACTGTCAGTTTAAAGAGCATAGCAATTGTTTTTATCAGTCATGTTTACATAATAACAATGTAATAATTACTAAGAGTGTATAATATCTTCTAATTATGCATTGTGCTGGCTGAGCTTCATTTACCCTCCTAAAATATTTACTACAGTACCTACATTATTAATTATAATTCATTTTCATAATTTAAATTGGAGGCTGTGCCAATGATCATGATTTGACTTTTCCTACATATTAAAAGTTTTAAAAGCCTAGATTAGTATCCCTCATGTCACAGAGCAGTGAACAAAATTACAGAAGTGGACAGGTCTTCATTTTTTTAATAAAAATAGATACATAAACATAGATAAATCAGATATATACCCATATTCCTCATTGTGTGCTTGTATGTTGTCCAGTCATTTGTTTCTAATATATAATATACTGGTTTATTCTATCACAGACGGGTGACGGCAGAAATGTATATGTATGTGTGTGTATATGTGTATATGTGTATATATATATATATATATATATATATATATATATATATATATATATATATACACAATGCTATGAAAAAGTATTTGCCCCTTTCTGATTTTTTAATTTTTTTTGCATATTTCGTACACTTAAATTATTCAGATCATCAAACAAATTTTAACCACTTGCTGCCCACCATATAGCAGAATGACGGCGGCAAAGTGGTTTCAATATCCTGACTGGGCGTCATATGACGTCCTCAGGATATTAAGCCGCTGCGCACCCCCCCCTCTCCTGACAGGGGGGTCTGTGCTGATTGTTTATCAGCACAGCCCCCCTCGGATCCCGCCTAGGACCACCATCATGCTGCCCAGAACCACCAGGATGGCCATCCACACTGGACCACCAGGTATGCCCTCCTAGACCCCCAGGGAAATACTAATCTGTGCCCAGGCAGCTGCCAATCAATGCCCAAGCAGCTGCCAATCAGTGCCCACTCACAATGCCTACCACTGCCAGTGCCACCAGGGATGCCTATCAGTGCCTCATATGAGTGCCGCGTATCAATGCCCATCAGTGCCACATATCAATGCCCATCAGTGCCCATCAGTGCAGCCTTTCAATGCCCATCAGTGCCACCCATGAGTGCCCATCAGTGCTGCCTATCAATGCCCATCAGTGCTGCATAACAGTGCCCATCATCAGTGCCCGTCAGTGCCCGCTCATTGGTGCCACCTCATCGGTGCCGCCTTATTAGTGCTTGTCAGTGCCGCCTTATCAGTGCCCATCAGTGAAACAGAAACAAAAGCAAAACGTATTTTTTTCAAAATTTTCGGTCTTTCTTTATTCGTTTAGCAAAAGATAAAAACCGTAGAGGTGATCAAATACCACCAAAAGAAAGCTCTATTTGTGGAAACAAAATGATAAAAATGTAGTTTGGGTACAGTGATGGATGACCGCGCAATTATCATTCAAACTGCAACAGCACTGAAAGCTGAAAATTGGTTTGGGCAGGAAGGTGTATAAGTGTCCTGTATTGAAGTGGTTAATATTACACAAAGAGTAAATCCAAGATGCAGTTTTTAAATTATTATTTAATTTATTAATGGAAAAAAGCTGTTCAAACTTGCCTGGCCCTATGTGAAAAAGTATTTCCGTCCTCCCATGCTGAATCATGAATGAATTGTGATTAACCACAATTTTTTGGAAAGCTGAGTTAAATTTCACTTGCCACACCTAGGCCTGATTACTGCCAGACCAGTTGAATCAAAAGATCACATAAATAGAAGCTGTCTGACAAGGTGAAGTATGCTAACAGATCGCAAAAAGCTACACATCATGCCACAATCTAAACAAAATCAAGAACAGATTAGAAATAAACATGTATCAGTCTAGGAAAGGTTCCAAAGCCATTTATAAGGCTTTGGAACTCCACTGAACCATGGGAGAGCCATTATCCACAAATAGAGATAACTTGGAATAGTGGTGAACCTTCCCAGGAGTGGCTGGCCTACAAAAATTACTCCAAGAGCATTACGATGACCATCCAGGAGGTCATAAAAGAACCCAGAACAACATCTAAAGAACTGCAGGCTTCACTTGCCTCAGGTAAGATCAGTGTTCATGATTCAATAAGAAAGAGACTGGGCAAAAATGGCATCCATGGGAGAGTTCCAAGGCCAAACCCACTGCTGACCAAAAAGAACACAAAGGCTCATCTCACATTTACCAAAAAACATCTTGATTATCCCAAAGACTTTTAGGCAAATATTCTGTGGTCTGATAAGACAAAAATGTAACTTTTTGGAAGGTGTGTGTCCCATTACATCTGGCCTAAAATTATTACAGCATTTCATAACAAGAACATCATACCAACAGTCAGACATGGTGGTGATAGCGTGATGGTCTGAGGCTGCTTTGCAGCTTCAGGACCTGGACGACTTACCATAATTGATGGAACCATGAATTCTGAGCTCTACCAGAAAATCCTAAAGAAGAATGTCCGGCCATCAGTTCGCAACCTCAAGCTCAAGTGCACTTGCGGCAGGATAATGATCCCAAACACAACAGCAAGTCCACCTCCAAATGGTTCAAACAAAGCAAAATTTAGGTTTTGGAGTGGCCTAGTCAAAGCCCGGACTTAAATCCAATTGAGATGCTGTATCATGACCTTACACAGGCTGTTCATGCTGGAAAACCTTCCAATGTGGCTGAATTAACACAATTCTGCAAAGAAGAGTGGGACAAAATTGCTCCACAGCAGTGTGAAAGACTTATTGCCAGTTATCGCAAACGCTTGATTGCAGTTGTTGCCACCAAGGGTGGCACAACCAACCAATAGGTTTAGGGGGCAATTACTTTTTCACATAAAGCCAGGCAGGTTTGGACAGCTTTTTTGCCCTTTTGGCCACTAGGGGCGCCCACAGCATGTGCCTGGAGCCGATGCGAGTGCCCGGCAAGCGTGATGACCACCGGGCCACCGGGCACCCGTGATCACTCGTGACAGCGAGAAGAGGAGACAGATCGTGTCTGAAGACTGATCTCTCTCTCTCCTCCTAGACAGTCCCATCCCCCCTACAGGTAGAACACAGTGAGGGAACACAGTGAACCCCTTGATCGCCCCCTAGTGTTAACCCCTTCCCTGCCAGTGACATTTATACAGTAATCAGTGCATTTTTATAGCACTGATCACTGTATAATTGTCAATAGTCCCAAAAATGTGTCAAAAGTGTCCAATTTGTCCGCTGCAATATCGCAGTCCTGATAAAAATCGCAGATCGCTGCCATTACTAGTAAAAAAAAATAAAAATGCCATAAATCTATCCCCTATTTTGTAGACGCTATAACTTTTGCGCAAACCAATCAATATACTCTTTTTTTTTTTTTTAACCAAAAATATGTAGAAGAATACATATCGGCCTAAACTGAGGAAAAAATTTGTTTTTTTGAAAAAAAATGTGGAATATTTATTATAGCAAAAAGTAAAAGATATTGTGTTTTATTCAAAATTGTCGTTCTTCTTTGTTTATAGCGCAACAAAAAAAATGCAGAGGTGATACCACCAAAAGAAAGCTCTATTTGTAGGGAAAAAAGGATGTCTATTTTGTTTGGGTACAGCGTTGCACGACTGGGCAATTGTCAGTTAAAGCGACGCAGTGCCGTATCGCAAAAAATGGCCTGGTCATTGAGCACCCAAATCTTCTGGGGCTGAAGTGGTTAAAAACTGCATTTTGTATTTACTCGGGTTGTCTTTGTGTAATAAACAAATTTGTTTTATGATCTGAGTCATTTAAGTGTGACAAATATGCAAAAACATAAAAAATCAGAAAGGGGGCAAAAGTGAGTACACCCCTAACATTTTTGTAAATAGTTTATTAAATCTTTTCATGTGACAACACTGAAGAAATGACACTTTGCTACAATGTAAAGTAGTGAGTGTACATGTGCTTTCCCCTTAAAATAATTCAATACACAGCCATTAATGTATAAACCGCTGGCAACAAAAGTGAGTACACCACTAAGTGAAAATGCCAAAATTGGGAGAAATTAGCCATTTTCCCTCCCCGGTGTCATGTGACTCTTTAGTGTTACAAGGTCTCAGGTGTGAATGGGGAGCAGGTGTGTCAAATTTGGTGTTATCGCTCTCACTCTCTAATACTGGTCACTGGAAGTTCAACATGGCACCTCATGGCAAAGAACCCTCTGAGGATCTGAAAAAAAAGAATTGTTGCTCTACATAAAAATGGCCTAGGCTATAAGAAAATTGCCAAGACCCTGAAACTGAGCTGCAGCATGGTGGCCAAGACCATACAGTGGTTTAACAGGACAGGTTCCACTTAGAACAGGCCTCGCCATGGTCGACCAAAGAAGTTGAGTGTACGTTCTCAGCGTCATATCCAGAGGTTGTCTTTGGGAAATAAATGTATGAGTGCTGCCAGCAATGCTGCAGAGGTTGAAGGGGTGGGGGGGGGTCAGCCTGTCAGTGCTCAGACCATACGCCACGCACTGTGTCAAATTGGTCTGCATTGCTGTCATCCCAGAAGGAAGCCTCTTCTAAAGATGATGCACAAGAAAGCCCACAAACAGTTTGCTGAAGACAAGCAGACTAATGACATGGATTACTGGAACCATGTCCTGTGGTCTGATGAGGCCAAGATACATTTATTTGGTTCAGATGGTGTCAAGCATGTGTGGTGGCAACCAGGTGAGGAGTACAAAGACAAGTGTGTCTTGCCTACAGTCAAGTATGGTGGTGGGAGTGTCATGGTCTGGAGCTGGATGAGTGCTGTCGGCACTGGGGAGCTACAGTTCATTGAGGGACCCATGAATGCCAACATGTACTGTGACATACTGAAGCAGAGCATGATCCCCTCCCTGCAGAGACTGGGCCGCAGGGCAGTATTCCAACGTAATGACAACCCCAAACACACCTCCAAGACGACCTCTGCCTTGCTAAAGAAGCTAAGGGTAAAGGTGATGGACTGGCCAAGCATGTCTCCAGACCTATACCCTATTGAGCATCTGTGGGGCATCCTCAAACAGAAAGTGGAGCAGCGCAAGGTCTCTAACATCCACCAGCTCCGTGATTTTGTCATGGAGGAAGGAAGAGGACCCCAGTGGCAACCTGTGAAGCTCCATGCCCAAGGGGGTTAAGGCAGTGCTGGAAAATAATGGTGGTCACACAAAATATTGACACTTTGGGCCCAATTTGGACATTTCCACTTAGCAGTGTACTCACTTTTGCTGCCAGTGGTTTAAACATTAATGGCTGTGTATTAAGTTATTTTGAGGGGACAGCAAATTTACACTGTTATACAAGCTGTACAATCACTAATTTACATTGTAGCAAAGTGTCATTTCTTCAGTGTTGTCACATGAAAAGATATAATAAAATATTTACACAAATGTGAGGGCTGTGCTCACTTTTGTGAGATACTGTATCTAAAAAATGTTTTGTCCGGGTATAGATCTATATTTGTTCCAAGCAAAATTTAATCCACTTACTGTTGACTGACTACCTCTGCTGGAAGTCTATTTCAAGCATCAAAATGCTCTTTCAATAAAATAATATTTTCCTCCTGCTAGCTTGAGATCATGTCCCCATGTTATTGATCTTGGCTTCATATTTAAAATACTGCTCTCCTGAACCTTATTCTCACCCTTGATGTATTTAAAGGTTTACATCATATCTCCCTTCTTTCCTGCAGGCTGTACATATTAAGTTCCTGAAGTATCTCCTGATATGTTTTTTTCCCTCAGACCTTTTACCATTTTTGTTGTCTAGCTCTTGACTCATTCTATTATATCAATATATTTTTGTAAGTAAGGTCTTCTGAACTGGACACAGTTTTCTAAATGAGGCATAGGTGTGCACACGAGATGTGCCAGGTGTGCCTGGGCACACCCTAATCACCCCACACACACACCTCCCAAATGCCAGGTCCCAGTGGTGAAACATGTTTGAGCACTTGGCTCCAGAGAAACGCAGTTCTGTGTCTCCCCTGCAGCTGTACTTCTCATAGGAAACAGAGGAAATGCTGTTTGCTGATGTCGGGGAGGGGGCATGCACTAAAGGGAGGCACGGGAGTTGGGAGGCGGGGCTATGATTGATTGTGATTGGCTTCATACCAGAGAGGGGGTGGGTGCTAAAGCCAATGCAGCAGTGGGGGCGGGTCTATAAGCCAACTACAGTCAATTAGAGCACCACCCACCAACCTTCATACCATCCATTAGTACCCACCCCCTCACGGACATAAACAAACAGTGCTATAAAGCTGCACTGTGACAAGTGCAGCTTTATAGCAATAACTTCTGTTGTTCTCCCTGGATTTTCACATTATTCAGGATACTTCAACTCCATCACCCCCCCCCCCCCTTATCCTTTGCCCAGGTTCAGTAGGCGGGGCTATGACTAGCTGTAATTTAGCTTTTCCTACAGGACCAGCGAATAAGAGAATGGGGGGGGGCTGGAGTTGTAGTATCCTGAGTAATGTGAAAAGTCCAGGGAGAGGGAGAACACAGGTAAATAATGCAGAGGTGAGATAGAGAGAGTCACTTATTACTGCACTCTGTACTCTGTGTCTCTACTGACCTCTGAACTCTGTAGTAAGTGATGCAGAGCACAGAAGTGACTCGGGGGTCGGTAGTAAGTGAACCAGAGTTCAGAGGTCAGTAGTAAGTGAGACAGAGTTTAGGTGTCAGCAGTAAGTGATGTGGAGTTGAGAGGTCAGAAGTAGGTGAGGTGGAGTTCAGAGGTCAGTAGTAGGTGAGGCGGAGTTCAGGTGTCAATAGTAAGTGATGCAGAGTTCAGAGGTCAGTAGTAGGTTAGGTAGAGTTCAGAGGTCAGTAGTAAGTGAGGCGGAGTTCAGATGTCAGTTGTAAGTGAGGCGGAGTTCAGAGGTCAATAGTAAGTGAGGCAGAGTTCAGAGGTAAGTAGAAAGTGGAATGAAGTTTAGAGGTCAGTAGAAAGTAAGGCGGAGTTCAGATGTCAGTTGTAAGTAAGGCGGAGTTCAGAGGTCAGTAGTAAGTGAGGCGGAGTTCAGATGTCAATAGTAAGTGAGGCGGGGTTCAGAGGTCAGTAGAAAGGGAGGTGGAGTTCAGAGGTAAGTAGAAAGTGGGGTGAAGTTTAGAGGTCAGTAGTAAGTGAGGCGGAGTTCAGATGTCAGTTGTAAGTGAGGCGGAGTTCAGAGGTCAATAGTAAGTGAGGCGGAGTTCAGAGGTAAGTAGAAAGTGGAATGAAGTTTAGAGGTCAATAGAAAGTGAGGCGGAGTTCAGATGTCAGTTGTAAGTAAGGCGGAGTTCAGAGGTCAGTAGTAAGTGAGGTGGAGTTCAGAGGTCAGTAGTAAGTGAGGCGGAGTTCAGATGTCAGTAGTAAGTGAGGCGGAGTTCAGATGTCAGTAGTAAGTGAGGTGGAGTTCAGATGTCAGTAGTAAGTGAGGTGGAGTTCAGATGTCAGTAGTAAGTGAGGTGGAGTTCAGAGGTCAGTAGAAAGTGAGGTGGAGTTCAGAGGTCAGTAGAAAGTGAGGTGGAGTTCAGAGGTCAGTAGAAAGTGAGGTGGAGTTCAGATGTCAGTAGTACGTGAGGTGGAGTTCAGAGGTCAGTAGAAAGTGAGGTGTAGTTCAGATGTCAGTAGTGAGGCGGAGTTCAGAGGTCAGTTGGAAATGAGGTGGAGTTCAGATGTCAGTAGTGAGGTGGAGTTCAAATGTCAGTAGTAAGTGAGGTGGAGTTTAGATGTCAGTAGAAAGTGAGGTGGAGTTCAGATGTCAGTAGTACGTGAGGTGGAGTTCAGAGGTCAGTAGAAAGTGAGGTGGAGTTCAGATGTCAGTAGTGAGGTGGAGTTCAGAGGTCAGTAGAAAGTGAGGTGGAGTTCAGATGTCAGTAGTGAGGCGGAGTTCAGAGGTCAGTAGAAAGTGAGGTGGAGTTCAGATGTCAGTAGTGAGGCGGAGTTCAGAGGTCAGTAGAAAGTGAGGTGGAGTTCAGATGTCAGTAGTGAGGTGGAGTTCAAATGTCAGTAGTAAGTGAGGTGGAGTTTAGATGTCAGTAGAAAGTGAGGTGGAGTTCAGATGTCAGTAGTGAGGTGGAGTTCAGAGGTCAGTAGAAAGTGAGTTGGAGTTCAGAGGTCAGTAGAAAGTGAGTTGGAGTTCAGAGGTCAGTAGTAAGTGAGGTGGCGTTCAGATGTCAGTAGTAAGTGAGGTGGCGTTCAGATGTCAGTAGAAAGTGAGGTGGAGTTCAGATGTCAGTAGTAAGTGAGGTGGAGTTCAGAGGTCAGTAGAAAGTGAGGTGGAGTTCAGATGTCAGTAGTAAGTGAGGTGGAGTTCAGAGGTCAGTAGTAAGTGAGGTGGCTTTCAGATGTCAGTAGAAAGTGAGGTGGAGTTCAGATGTCAGTAGTAAGTGAGGTGGAGTTCAGAGGTCAGTAGTAAGTGAGGTGGCGTTCAGATGTCAGTAGAAAGTGAGGTGGCGTTCAGATGTCAGTAGTAAGTGAGGTGGCGTTCAGATGTCAGTAGAAAGTGAGGTGGAGTTCAGATGTCAGTAGTAAGTGAGGTGGAGTTCAGAGGTCAGTAGTAAGTGAGGTGGCGTTCAGATGTCAGTAGTAAGTGAAGTGGCGTTCAGATGTCAGTAGAAAGTGAGGTGGAGTTCAGAGGTCAGTAGTAAGTGAGGTGGAATTCAGATGTCTGTAGTAAGTGGGGCGGTGTTCAGAGGTAAGTAGAAAGTGAGGCGGAGTTCAGGGGTCAGTAGTAATTAACAGAAAGTTCAGAGGTCAGTAATAATAAATGGTCAGCTTGGCTTTCAGACTAATGTGGTGCAGTTTTCCCACACTATGGGTGCAGAGCAGTATACCCGCGGTTTTCGTGTGGGTTAGCTGTACTTTGCCATAGACTTCTTATATGTCCTATGGTTTTGATACTCTTTCCGAAAGTGCACCAAAACCGCCCTTCCAGTTTTTGTTTTCAGAAAGCACACCAGAGCCGTCGGATATAATTGAAATCTATGGCAAAGTACAACTAACCCACACAAAAACTACAGGTACACTGTGCTGCAACCATGTAAACCATACGGCATCAGTGTGAATGTACAATACTGGGGTGAGGGAAGACCAAAAGCATATTTTATGGGTACATTTGTTTGATTTAACAATGCCCCTTAAGCCCCTCCCACTGTAACCACAATTTGGCCCACTATTTACCATGACTTTGGGGTGCACACACCTATGAAATGAGGACTAACTAAAGATCTAAATAGGAAAACCAGGTCCTCCCTCCCCCTGCTGG